>NW_026593286.1:41866974-41955961 GCF_907164565.1 Psammomys obesus | reverse complement strand
GGTATAGCTGGGTCTTGAGGAAGCACTATTCCTAATTGTCTTAGAAAAGATCATCCTGAGTGAAATATCCCAGAAGGAGAAAGACAAACACGGTATATACTCACTTATATAGACCTATAAGATATAATAAACATAATGAAATATGTACACCTATAAAAGATAATCAAGAGAGTGGACATAGGGTAAGATGATCAATCCTCATTTAGAATGACAGATGGGATGTGCATTGAACGTATGACAGGAGTCTACTGAGCGCATTGGAAAGAATCTAACTAGCAGTGTTTTCAAAGCAAAGACTCATGACCAAACCTTTGGCAGAGTACAGGGAATCATAAGAAAGAAGGGGAGTTAGTCTGATGAGGAAAGGATAGGATTTGGTCCTTGTGGAGACAAGGACCAAAGATATCTGGGCACAGGGTCTTTTCTGAGACTGACATGCAACCAAGGACCATGTATGAATGTAACCTAGAACCTCTGCTCAGATGTAGCCTGTGGTAGCTCAGTAACCAATTGGTTTCCCATAGTGAGGGGAACAAGGACTATTTCTAACAGGAACTCAAGGACTGGCTCTTTGGCCTCCCCACCCCCCAAGGGAGGAGCAGTCCTGTTAGGCCACAGAGGAGAGCTTTGCAGCCAGTCCTGAAGATACCTGATAAAACAGGATCAGATGAATGGGGCAGAGGTCCCCCCTATCAGTGGACTTGGCAAGGGGCGCGGTGGAGAGGAGGGAGGGACTGGGAGGGAATGAGGGATCGGGACACGGCTGGGATACAGAGTTAATAAAATGTAACTGATAAGAAAAAAATAAAATACAAAAAATAAAAATAAAAATAAAAAATAAAAAAAAACCAAAAAACAAATGCATGGTGAGTAAAGATAAAATATTTTGTTCAGTTGTGAGGTTCTCAGGTCATTAGGCTCTATGATTTTTGGACCTATCCTAAGGCAACTCATCATCATAGGGACTACATGAAGAAGTAAAAGACCTGGACGGGACAAGAGCTCCACAAGGAGAGAAACAAAACCAAACAATCTGAGCACAGGGGTCTTTTCTGAGACAGATATTCCAACTGAGGTCCATTCATGTAGATAACCTTGAACCCCTGCTCAGATGTAGCCCATGGCATTTCAGTATCTAAATGGGTACCCTAGTAAGGGGAACAGGGGCTGTTTCTGATATGAACTCAGTGGCTGCCTCTTTGATACCTTCCCATGAGGCTGGAGCAGCCTTGCCAGGCCACAGAAGAGGACAATGAAGCCAGTTCTGATGAGACCTCATAGGCTAGGGTCAGATGGAATGGGAGGAGGACCTCCTCTATCATTGGACTTGGAGAGGGGCATGGGAGAAGATGGGAAAGAGGGTGGGATCGTGAGGGAATGAGTGAGGGGGCTACAGCTGGGATACAAAGTGAATAAACTGTAATTAATATAAAAATAAAAATAATTTGAAAGAGAAAAAAAAAAAAGGCTGGTTGTATCATTTGTTCAGTCTCCGTGTGCTGTGAAAGTGCAGGATTATCTGAAGTCCTGACTGGGACGGTCTGTGATGCTAACAATTTATCTAGCCATTTTAAGTTGTTCTGTATGCAGTAGGGTTTTTTGTTTGTTTGTTTTTGTTTTTGAGAAAACAGTTACTAAGGCAGTCTGTGATTGGATCAGGCAAGATGTTGGAATAAACATGTCTCAGAATCTCAGCATCCTTCAGGATGAATTCTGTCAATGCTGTTTCATTTTCACTGGTGTCTTCTCCTTTTGTTCTATAAACATATAAACCTTCACAGGTAATATACATTTTTGTAAAACATGTGTATGTAATATGCAGTGTGTACAATTTAGATGAAAATAATTCTCTGCTCTTTGCAGATGAAAGGTGAAAGGCATCTGTCTTTTTTCATAAACCAGTCTGTGATTCAAACTGTAATACAAATTTCATCTATGCCATATGAAAGGATGCATGAAAATCCTGAGAACTTTGTAGCCAACAAGATTTATTAGCTATGTAGACACATTTTCTCATGTCTCAGCCATCAGAGCTGTTCCCATATAGAGGGATCAGCAATGCATGTCACCTGTTTTGTTGTCCTCTTTGATTTCTTTCTTCCTGCTATAGCCAAGATCTTCAGGCGGTCTCCCCTGGTCAAATATAATTTTTATTAATCTGGATGGCATCCACAGTTTCTCTTTTCCTATTGAAACATAGACAAAGCCTCTTCTCCAACATAACATATTTCCTCACCTTCGTTAGGAAGTTAAGATATCCTTAGTATAGACAAGATTTAGCTCAGTAGTTTTTTTCTATAATCTGATGTCTCTCAGCAGCTGTAGCTTTTTGTTCATTAGCATTTAAAATTTTTAAAGTTAATAAATATGTAAAAACTATTTTATTTTATTAGAGACATATGCTGGAGCATTGCCAGTCTTAATTTGTAAAGGTATTCCCATAATTGCCATAACTTTTAATAAACGGGTAAATGCATAATCAGTCTTTTCAGAACTTAAAGGAATCATCAAAATCTTGAATGTATGTCTATAGTATGGTGCACATATTTCAGTTTACCAAACTCTGCAAAATGAAACACATCTATTTGCCAAATTTCATTTCTTTGGCTAGCTTTAGGGTTACTTCCTGCAGTTAATAGAGTTTAGTTATATAAAGAACAAATGTGACATTTTCTTATAATTTCCTTGGTTTGTTGCCAAGCAATAAAAAAATCATCCATACAATGGTTAGTTGTGGATCGAGGAAATTGCTTGCAAATTATTTCTAAGGGATGTTGTACAAAATATTGTCACAAGGTAGGACTCTTCAATATTCATTTTAATGTATTTTTATTAATTATAGTTTATTCATTTTGTATCCCAGCTGTAGCCCCCTCCCTCATCCCCTTCCAATCCTACTCTTCCTCCCTCATCTCCTCCCATGCCTCTCCCCAAGCCCACTGAGAGCAGAGGTCCTCCTCCCCTTCCATCTGACCCTAGCCTATCAGGTCTCATCAGGACTGGCTATATTGTCTTCCTCTGTGGCCTGGTAAGGCTGCTCCCCCATCAGGAGGAGATGATCAAAGAGCCAGCCACTGAGTTCATGTCAGAGACAGTCCCTGTTCCCATTACTAGGGAACCCACTTGGACACTGAGCTGCCATGGGCTACATCTGCACAGGGGTTCTAGGTTATCTCCATGCATGGTCCTTGGTTGGAGTATCAGTCTCAGAAAAGACCCCTGGGCCCAGATTTTTTGGTTCTGTTGCTCTCCTTGTGGAGCTCCTGTCCCCTCCAGGTCTTTCAAAAGACCTGGAGGTCTGTCCGCCTTCTTTCGTAAGAGTCCCTGTACTCTGCCCAAAGTTTATTCAACATTTCTTTTGGCAAGACCTTCTACTGGTATTTCTTGGTTGGTGTTTCATGGTTAAATGTGAGCATAACGAAAGCAAATCTTTGTCTTGTTTCTCAAGGGGTGTTGAAAAAAAAGCAATCTTATAAACCAATCACTATGATAGGCCATACCTTAGATAAGGCAATGGGATTCCAGGCTGTAAAGAATCCGTTGACTGAATGATTGCTCTCAGATCCAACAACACCCTCCATTTGCCAGGTTTCTTTTTAATGACAAATATGGGATGAAGTTTCTGATTTCTTTAAAGACTCAGATGTTGTGCTGGAAGCTGGCTTTTGAGAGGGTACATGATGTTTTGCTGTGAGCTGTCTTGTGTGAGGGGCATGACTTTGGTCAGCTGAGGACATCCATGGGTGGACTGAGAGGAGAGGAGATGTGTAGAATTCTACAGACAGTGAGGCAATGCCTCTCAGAGTGGTATCACTGTGCTGATCTTCATTCATCGACACTTCACTTCATAGAGAGAAATGTTCTAGGGAACTTCTCGGAGCAATCCAACTGACTCTTGTGGGTTCTGCTGGCTTTCAGGACAAACATCCTCAAACAGACAAACATCTGCTGAATCATGCTGATTTGTGTTGCTCTTTGGTGTTGGCATTTGAACTGAACTGCTGGTGTCCACACAACAGAGTGGACTCACCCCAAGGAACTACTTCTTAAAAGGGCTACAACCCTCTTTCCAAATAACCTTCTTTTTCCCCTACCTCTGATCAGTAGGTTGGAAGGAAGTATTTAAGAAGAACCCTAAATAAGGTAGGTTTGAAGAAAAATCTAAGCCTACAATGGGAGAATTACAAAGGCTAGTGGACTCTTCTATATGTTGAACTTCCAGCTGCTCTTGGACCAGCTAGCTGTTCTAGTGCCTGGTTTTTTTTTGTTTGTTTGTTTGTTTGTTTGTTTGTTTGTTTTTGTCATAGGTCATTGCTCAATCCAAGCAAGGCTGGTCAGTCAACCACCTTAGTGGTAAGACAGCTGCTGTTTTATCATCAGTGGCTCCCCCATATAAATTAGAAGAATCCGCCTCTGCTGTATTGTGTTTATGAACAGCCTGGACAGTTTGTAACTATCTTTGATAACATCTTAAAATGTCTTTATCAGGAGAATTACCTATTTTATGGCTTGTCCTTAAAGTTGGAGAGAGTCTAATCTGTGTTTCCCATTGTTGTAACTGAGGTCTTCCTCATAAATTTAGAGCTATATCAACCATGTATAGCCTTCTGGCTCTGTGCACTTAAGCCATTTTATACTTAGTTCCACCTGTGATAAAGTTACGACTTCTTGAAATTGGATATTTCTCCTGAAGAGGCCACTCTGGATGTCAAGATTTTGATGAGATTGTAGTTCTCTCTGCTCCTGGTCTACCATTCCTTCAGCTTCAATCTTAATCATAAATGCCTTTATTTTTGGCCTCTGATCATCTATAGAAGTTGACCCCTTCTGGGTTTTCTTGGCCCCTTCTGGGTTTTTGTTTTATCTATAGACGTTGCTCTGACTTTGATATCTGGGTTTTTAATTCTCCAGAGCAGTGGTGTTTCATTGTTTCTAGCTTATTTGAATTTGGTATTGTGGCCTGCAAGAGCTCCCCTACTGGGCATTTTTTGATAAGGGGTTACCTCACTTATCTGTTGTTGATCTACATCCATTAGTCCAATGTCCAATTTTGCCATACCGTTTGCGTATTCCAGAAGGCATAGGCCCTTTTTTTGGAACTAGTTCGGTTTTCTTTGCAATTCTTTCTGAAATAACCTTGGTCACCACAATTAATACATTTGAGAGTTTGGATTTTATCAAAACCTTTAGAGATCACTTCTCCTATTAAGGTCATATCATGTGAATGAAATCTAATATCAACTGTATTTCGAATCCATTCATCTATTGGTGCTGAACTTGCTTTTAAGAGCCTGATCACCTCTTTACATTCAGTGTCAGCATTTTCAAAAGCTGAAGGTTCAATTAGTACCTTCCTAGCTAGTGGATCTGATACCTTTCTATCTACATCTGAAGTCAATCTTTGTGAATAGTCAGTGAATGTTTGTTTCTTTTGGACCTTGCATAATCAGAGTTCAAGTCTTTTTCCTGTTTCTTCAACCTTGTCCCAAGCATTTAAGGCTACCATGTGACATAATGCCACAGTTTCTTTGTCTTACACAACTTGCATCTGTACCTCAGCATATTGATTTTCACCTAGCAGCTGATCTTCAGAAATATTGATACTTCTGGCCCTGTTTCTCTGTCCTATCTCCCAAACCTCTTCTCTCCATCATGAACCAGGTTCTAATATTGCTCTTGTCATATCTTTCCGGTCTTGGGGCATTATTCTACTCTGGATTGCCCAAGAAATTAATATTTATTTTATGAACAGTTTATGCATTCCAAAATTAGTGACACTTTCTTTAAATTTTCTCAAATTCAGCACATCCACAGGCTGCCATCCATATTCTTCATAGCCTTGTGGGTGTCCAGTATCTGCTGGCATTTGCTGTACACTAACCAGATAAGCTAAGGTTTATTTTCTAACAACCTTTGATTCGCTTTCCTGGTTTTCATCCTGTCTTTAGCTTAGTATTTTTCTTATTTTTATTTATTAATTTTTGTAATTTTTCTTCTAAGGCCTGTGTTCATCTTCTGTACTTCTCTTTTTCTTGTACCCTTGCTATATTAGCATTTTCATCTTTCTGATTTATAAAATTTTGTAATTTTTCTTCTAAGGCTCATAGCCATGTTTTGTTATTCTCTTTTTATTGTATCTCTGATAGCTTACCATTTTCCTCATTCTGATTTATAAATTTTTGCTTTTTTTTTCTGAATTGTGAGCATCCCCCTTGCAATCAGGAGTGTGGCTGAGCTCAGCTGGTCCCAGCCACATGTCCCAGGCATGCTGGACTGGGCTGGTGGGACTGTGCAGGGTTGCCCAGAATGCTGCTGGAGTAATGCAATACGGAAGGGCAGTTGCCTTTCCAATCCCCACTGAGCTTGGCCCTTGCTGAACTTTCTGCTGGAGTAGCGTGGGAAAACTCAGCAGTTCTGCTGTCCCAGGGTAGCATGTGGTTGCCAAGAAACAACCCCTCTTTCCGCCAAAACGTGTTGGATGCCAAATGAAGTATTTTTTTTTTTTTATTTTGGGGTCACCTTTCTAATCACTTAGTCTAACTCCCACATAAACATATGATTTATTAGTAAGTTTTAAGCGTGATAATTGGGAAGGTATCCTTTTATACTAATCCTCTAGACTAGTCTTGCTATTTTCCAGCCAATTCACTTGCCATACTGGTCCTTTCTGAGCTGTTTCTTCTCCCTCAGGTCAGTTCTTAATCATTATGTTCTTTCTGCACCTCTTCTTCTTTCTTCTCCCTCTCTTGTGATCCCTACCTGAGACCCAGAGACTGGGAATGAAAGCTCCACCTGCCTCTCTTCTGCCTAGCTACAGGCTTTCCAGCTCCTTTGTTAACCAATCAGAGATAATTAGGGATCGAAGTTTACACAACATTGATCAGTGTCATTCGCAGATGATATGATAGTATATATGAGCGACCCCTAGAATTCAACCAGAGAACTCCTCCAGTTGATAAACACCTTCAGCAAAGTGGCAGGATAAAAAATCAACTCAAAAAATTCAGAAGCCCTCCTGTATACTAAAGACAAAATGGCCGAGAAAGAAATTAGGGAAACAACACCCTTCACAATAGCCACTAACCACATAAAGTGCCTTGGGGTGACACTAACCAAGGAAGTGAAAGACCTGTTTGAGAAAAACTTCAAGTCTCTGAAGAAAGAAATTGAAGAAGATCTCAGAAGATGGAAAGATCTCCCGTGCTCATGGATTGGTAGGATTAACATTGTGAAAATGGCCATCCTGCCAAAAGCAATCTACAGATTCAATGCAATTCCGATCAAAATACCAACTCAATTCTTTACAGACCTTGAAAAAAAGATTCTCAGCTTCATATGGAGAAATAAAAAACCCAGAATCTCCAAAACAATCCTGTACAACAACAGATCATCTGGAGGTATCTCCATCCCCGATCTCAAGTTGTACTACAGAGCAATAGTAATAAAAACTGCATGGTATTGGCATAAAAACAGAAAGGAGGATCAATGGAACCACATAGAAGATCCAGAAATAAACCCACACACCTATGAATACTCGATTTTTGACAAAGAAGCCAAAACCATTCAATGGAAAAAAAGACAGCATCTTCAACAAATGGTGCTGGTCCAACTGGAGGTCCACATGCAGAAAAATGAAAATAGGTCTATATTTATCACCCTGCACAAAACTAAAGTCCAAGTGGATCAAAGACCTCAACATAAAACCAGATACTCTAAATCTGTTAGAAGAAAAAGTGGGGAACAGCCTAGAACTCATTGGCACAGGAGACAACTTCCTGAACAGAACACCAACAGCACAGGCTCTAAGAGCAACAATCAATAAATGAGACCTCATGAAACTGAAAAGCTTCTGTAAAGCAAAGGACACTGTCATCAAAACAAAACACCTGCCTACAGATTGGGAAAGAATCTTCACTAACCCTTTATCTGACAGAGGACTAATATCGAGTATATACAAAGAACTAAAAAAGCTGAAAAGCAGCAAACCAAGTAATCTAATTAAAAAATGGGAAACAGAGCTAAACAGAGAATTCTCGACAGAGGAATATCGAATGGCAGAGAAACACTTAAAGAAATGCTCATCCTCATTAGCCATCAGGGAAATGCAAATCAAAACGACCCTGAGATATCACCTTACACCCATCAAAATGGCCAAGATGAAAAACTCAAGTGACAACACATGCTGGAGAGGTTGTGGAGAAAGGGGAACCCTCCTCCACTGCTGATGGGAATGTAAACTGGTACAACCACTCTGGAAATCTATCTGGCGCTTTCTAAGACAATTAGGAATAGTGCTTCCTCAAGACCCAGCTATACCACTGCTAGGTATATACCCAAAGTTTGCTCAAGTACACAAAAGGGATATTTGCTCAACCATGTTTATAGCAGCTTTATTTGTAATAGCCAGAACCTGGAAACAACCCAGATGTCCATCAACGGAGGAATGGGTACAGAAATTGTGGTATTTTTACACAATGGAATACTACTCAGCAATCAAAAAGGAGGAAATCATGAAATTTGCAGGCAAATGGTGGGATCTAGAAAAGATCATTCTGAGTGAAATATCCCAGAAGGAGAAAGACAAACACGGTATATACTCACTTATATAGACCTATAAGATATGATAAACATAATGAAATCTATACACCTAAAAAAGATAATCAAGAGAGAGACATGGGGTAAGATTATCAATCCTCGTTTAGAAAGACAGATGGGGTGCGCATTGAACATTGACAGGAGTCTACTGAGCGCATTTGAAAGACTCTAACTAGCAGCGTTTTCAAAGCAAAGACTCATGACCAAACCTTTGGCAGAGTATAGGGAATCATAAGAAAGAAGGGGAGTTAGTCTGATGAGGAAAGGATAGGAGCTCCACAAGGACCAAATATATCTGGGCACAGGGTCTTTTCAGAGACTGACATGCAACCAAGGACCATGTATGGATATAACCTAGATCCTCTGCTCAGATGTAGCCTGTGGTAGCTCAGTAACCAATTGGTTTCCCATAGTGAGGGGAACAAGGACTATTTCTAACAGGAACTCAAGGACTGGCTCTTTGGCCTCCCCACCCCCCAAGGGAGGAGCAGTCCTGTTAGGCCACAGAGGAGAGCTTTGCAGCCAGTCCTGAAGATACCTGAGAAAACAGGATCAGATGAATGGGGAGGAGGTCCCCCCTATCAGTGGACTTAGCAAGGGGCACGGTGGAGATGAGGGAGGGAGGGAGGGACTGGGAGGGAATGAGGGATCAGGACACGGCTGGGATACAGAGTTAATAATATGTAACTGATAAGAAAAAAATAAAATTCAAAAAAAGAAAAAAAACTTTAATGTAAAAAAAAAAAACAAAAACAAAAACAAAAACATTGATCAGTGTCCTTGAATCAATGCCCTTGTCTGGACTGGAACCAGATCTCAGGGCCCAGAAGTTGGCATTTGAATACACAGAGCACCAGACCAACTGAATCCCTTGGCTTCTAGACAGTCTTCTTTCCCCCTGCTGTCTAGTATCAACCCTTTTTTACTTTATAATGAGGATCAATTGCTGACCTTTGGTTTTAGTTGCATGGAAAGCATATGGCAAAGGGACAGCCTAGAATTTTTCTTGTGCTTCTTAGAATTATTCTTCACTTGGCTATAAAAGCACTGCATCATGGGACTGCAAACAAGAGCTTGTAAATAAAACGATAAAACAAAAAAACCCCAACAACCTTTACATTTTGGATCTTAGCTAAGTACTCCAGCTATGGAAAAAGCACTATATATTAGTGGCTGTCTCACAGAGTCTATCACAACTGTGAGCAGCTTCACAGTCTCATGTGAGAACGTAAGTAAGTGATATATGTTTCATTCCTTCATTAGGAAAGTTGGGCACTCACCAGAGGTAGCACCACATCAGCCCCGGTGAAGGGAAGCTGTCTCCTAAAGACATAGGAAATAAACATGCTTCCCCAGACCCAGATGTTGGTGAACCAATTGTACAAGCACCAGGGTAGTTAAGGGGAGGAGCTAACTGACATCTGCAGGAGCGGCCATGTCAAATGGCCTACTTGATTACTAAAAGTCTCCTTCACAGTTGATGCCAGGAATGGTGTTTATATGAGACAAAAATCTCCTGCATCTCAGAAGCCCATCCTAAAACTCACCTTCAGATCTTCTTTATTTAGTTTCCCAAAGTGCCTTTCCAGTTCTTCACTCATTTGCCAATCAAATACTTGTCCACGAATTAATACAGACCTCTCCTTGTGCCGCTCTGTCTGCCAGGTGCAGTGAGCACTCAGGCGCCCCCACTCACCCTTAGGCTTGCTACCTTCCTCAGGTGTGCTTCACAGGATTGACCATCATAACAAAGCCAGAGAGACCTCGAGCACCTTTCTAGTCGGACTATGACAAACTTCTATCATGTCCTCTTCTCTGCTTTCTGAAAGACAAAGGCATGATCTTTTCTATAAAACATAGTAGCCTGTTAACTTCTGAGTTCCCTGCACATGCACACACACACACACACACACACACACACACACACACACACACACATCCAGAAGAAAAAAAGAAAAAGAAGCTAAGTGCATATCTGCACCCTGAGGGAGGGTAAATGGGATGGAAATCCTCACTTCCGCCATGCACAGCAAGCACAGTGGCATTGTTATCTCGGTTTTAAAAGTTGTGAAAAATGCAGTGCAGGAGGCGTGTGTATGTGTTGTGAAACCTTCACCTTCTGGTGCTGAGACAGAATGAAGAAACACAACCCGTGCCCATGACGTGTGGGGGAACTTGGGTGTATGCAGGAGAGCAGGAGAAATGTTGGCTTCTGGGGGCAGCTGGAGCTCTCCCTGGGGCATGGGTGACCCCTGAGCACCGAGTACAACGCAGGCACCAGAATCAAGTGTGTCAGAGTGCTTCAGGGTAGGACGGGCTGGGGCATTTTCTTTTTTAGGCTTTTTTGTAGCACATCCCCAGTAATGTTAGGGACACCTAACTGCGGATGGGGTGACACTCGGGACATGGAAGCGTTGTGCCAGGAGTGGCCAGTCAGATCACTGTAAACTTCAGAAATCTTGCTGGGCCAACAGAGTCTTTGTGCTATGCACGTTTTGTAGAGACAGAAAAATTCTTCCTGGATTCAGCCCCAAGATTTGAACAGGGGTTTTTGCACTCTGGCAAGCGTGGCTGTGTGAGCTAAAGCAAGTCTCGGAACGTTCTGTCTACGAAAAGAGCAATAGTAGAAGTTCTCTGAACCTAATTCCAACTTTCAGATTCAGATGTTCTCTGAGGGTGTCAGGGAGCGTTGACTATGATAAAACACAGGGTATGACATTCTGGAAGAATTAATCAAATGTTAGGTTTTAAGAAGATTTAATCGCTCGGCCTTAGCGATCTTCTTTGAAATTCCTGCACCACGAGAGCGAAGTGGCGGAAGAAGGGAATGCGCAGGCTGAAGCACAAGGGAAGAAAGGTGAGGCAGAGGTCCAAGTAAACAAACTTGTGCACCACGAAGGCTGCAGAAGTGAAGGATGCTCAAGTCCAGGACGCTGGTGCAAGTTGTTGGACTGGGACTGTTATGCCATGTCGGCAATACTGTCTCCAGTGAGCTCTGGAACACCATCTCGCCAAGACCGCCTGAGAAACTGGCTGACTTCCCTACAACCAAAACCGTCCCCTCGCCTTCTGCCCTGGACCTTTGTCATCCTGGACTAGTTCTGTTCGCTTGTGGCCAAGTGTAACTCGTGTACAATAAACCATCTTTCTTGCTGTCTGAGCTGAAGAATTAAAAAAAAAAAAGATTTAATCATAATTTACACTGGCCCTTATTTAACTTCCAGAATTGAAGATAAGAAGGGCTCTAGTATTGTAATATAATAACAAAATTATATTAAAAAAAGAGAAGGGCCCCAGCAGGGGTCACTATAGTCACATCGGCTGTCTCTGGCTGTGTACAACACACTGACTGACTAACAAGGCTCTCTCTGTTCCCATTGTCTCCTCAAAGAACATGTGTTCTTTGAAGGGACTTGGAAAAACCCGTGGCTGTCTTGTTCTGTTGTTCCCCGATATTGCTTATTTACGCACTCCCTCAGTATGCCATCCGAGTACAGTTACCCCCCACTGATTGTGGCACTCTGGGAGAGTTCATTTCACTTAACACACAATGTTCCTTTTTTTTTTTAACTTTGGAGAGCTATGATGAGCATATTTCTTTTACATATGAGAAATGCTTTTTAAAGACACAAAGTGCAATTTTAACTTGACTTTCTTTTTTCTAAAATGTACCCCAATGTACTCTTTAGTTATATTGTTAGAAATATACAATCCTTCGGTCTTATCGATGTCTTATACACTCCATTGAGGTCAGAAACAGAAGAGATAGACATGCAACAGTAGCTGTGGATTCTCTGACAGTTCTAATTTCAGCATTCTATTTTGGTTCTAAAAGCATAGTGACCAAACACTTGTGTGTTAGCATGCCTGTGCTTGTGATGCTGAAAGGCAGGCAGGCACCTACCAGTGCTCCCAGGAGACTGCGGGCTGCCCACAGTCTTGTCTTAAGACAAAGGTTTATTCCTCCAGGCCTAAGTTCTTTACACTGGTGGTTTCTTAAGACTACTCCAAAGGGACTCCTTCTACCCCAAATCCTTTCCCAGAACCCCATGTGTTACTCAAAACCTCACAATGAAATTAAGCCAAGGAAATTAATTCTTATATCATAAAGAGTAGCTTTCGGTTCTTTGGCCTGACGCATATGGCACCCTTATGACACTACTTGGACCGCAGTAGTTTTCTTAAAGAATTTGTTATTTTTATTACTTTATATATGTAGGTGTTCTACAAACAGGCCATTTGTGTGCCTGTTGCCTGCAGAGGCCAGAAGAGAGTATACGATCCCCTGAAACTGCATTATAGATGACTGTGAGCAAGCGTGTATGCTGGGAATAGAGGTTGGGTGAGCTGGAAGAGCAGCCAGTGCTTTTAACTGCTGATCCATCTCTCCACGCCCCACAGTAGGAGTGAACACAAAGTGGCTTTAATCTTGCCCCCACTTTCTTTCTCTAACGCACATCTGCTTACACTTTTCCACTCTCGCTATCCCATGCTTACTGGCAGCCTCAGTTGTGGTTGCTGCCATATCCTACATGACTGTAAGCTCAAGCTTTGACTCAGGACGGTAAACTGACTTCCTTTCAAGTTATTTAAAACAAAGAGGAAAACATTCAAGCCAGCCGCCATGCTTTGGGAGTGCAGAGAAGCCTCCTGGCAGCAGCCGGGGCACGTGCTTCAGCAGGTTGAATCCCAGGTGCTGGCAGACTCCTCCAGACCTGCCTTCTTTTTCCCCTGTATAGAGAGACTCAACCCTATCAGAGACGACTTTACATTAAGGACCTTCGTTCAGTCTGCACAACTAACTAGCCACATTTCTCAGAGCTCTCACCTGGGCCTGGAGTGGCTCCCTTGTCCAGTCATTTGTGGCTGGGGTTGGAGGTAACAGCATAGACACGGTTGTGATGTGGAGTGGAAGGAACCTCCCAGGTAGAGGTGGATGCACTGAAGAGGTCTTCTGTGTGGATTCTGGAGTGTCCCTCCCTCATAGCCCCTCCCATTAGGGCTTCTCTTATTGAAGTACTTAGCATACTATAATATAACTGTCTGTACGTTCTCTTCTATACGCCCATTCTATTCTATAGGCTCCTGAAAGGATAGAGTCTGACTTCTAGATATACTCCTAGCATTTAGCACAATGCCTGTAGGTATTGTAGTAGCAACAACAGAACAATAAAGGAAGATCCTGAATTAAAGTGTAACATTTATGAAAAGACTATGCTATATAATAGCTACTATAGTCAGGAAAGGTCACCCACCCCCCACCCCCGACAAATAGTGAACTTCACTACCTGACAGTCAACATTCTGCAACATGAACAAGCACAGGAAATGCCTATGAAAGGTCAATAATGTATTGACTTAAAAACAGAACTCTTTCAAAGTCATCTACATGGGACACCTCATCCAAGATGCCTGTCTGCCCTCAAGGAGAGAGGCAGAAGTTCATCCCATGCTTATTTTTAAAAGAGTGAGAAATTTGCTACCATTATTTCAGTTTCACATTTTAAATATGACCATGTTTCAGAAAGTGTGTCACCTCACAGGAATCCCAGCATTATGACATTGTGTTGTAATTCTAAGGAATGTGTTCAGTTTGTCCTGAAGTATATTATGAATGGATTGCTTTTCAAAGTATGAAAGTTTTTTCATTTTCTTTAAGAGGTCACTTTTTAGCAAAATAGAATTTATCCTTTTTATTGGGGGGGGCAATGGCTCAAATAAAACTATTTTGAGAAAAAAAGAAGCCATAATTTACATTAGTGATTACAAAAGCTTAACTGATTTTATAAATTACAATTCAGATTTCTAGAGAATCTAGGTTTGCACCAAAATATGCCTGTGATCACTTTAAACAACAAAGTCTCATGGTTCTATTTTAAGTGTGCATGTGTGTATTTTAAGTGATCCTGTGTGTGTGTGTGTGTGTGTGTGTGTGCGTGCTTGTATGCACATAGAGAAGCCATTCAGGAAGCTGGGCCAGTACAGTCAGCTTCAGGTTGGCCTGAGAGATACCAAGACCGTCTCTCAGAAATCAAACAAACAAATCCCCCAAAATCTGTTTACAAAATAATTTTAATATTGATAAATTGTGATTGTTAGGATTATGCAGCAAAGTTACATAGTGGGTTAACAAATCATGCCACATGACTGGTTTCACGTGGGAGGTTTTGTTAAGAGAAGGGGGAGGGGGTCACAGAGACCGTCTCTGGGCAGGGTAGAAGAGAGAGAGAAGGGAGGTGGCCCGAGTTCTCTCATAATATCACTCAGAGCACAGGCAGGTGGTTTCAGGTGGTCTGTGGGAGATATGTAGGTGGCCTCACAGGTGCCTAATATCCAGTTTGTCAGGTCCCTTGGAGCTGGCCATAGAGATGCCTGCTTATGGATCCCAACATTCCTCCCTTTTTATTTTATTAAAAAGTGTGGAGTCAGGAAGGGGGTGATGGTGGAGAGAGCATAAGGTGACCTTTGCTCTTCAAGCTACTTTCTGCATTGTCATTCTCAGGATATTAGCTGGTCCCCACCATCAGGCTTGATTGGTAGGTCATTGTCATCTGGTTCTGTGGGCAGAGGTTGATAATCCTGTAAGAGTAACTGATTAATGGTTTGATTAGAGAATTTTTGCATTTGTTGTTGGAGGAATATAGAGAAGAAGTTAATAAAGCAGGTGTAAAATGCAAATGCAGAAAGATGAGCAGAAGAGGTGTGAGGAAGGGCAGAATCCATTTCCATATGGGGTTCTTGAAGGCCCAAGAGCTAGAGGCCTCGAGCTGTTCTCTTTGCTTTTGGAGCTTTGTCTTGAGTTGTTGGATTTTGTCTTTCACTATACCCAGTTGTTGGATTTTGTCTTTCACTATACCCAACTTGTTGACATGAAAACAGCATTCCTCTGCAAAGACCACCTTCTTTAGCTGTGAGGAGATCCAATCCACGTTGGTTTTGAAGTACTACTGCTGCCTGTGAGTCCATCTGTCCTTGGAGAATTATATTGTCTGAGCCACTTTCTGGAGGTCCTGGATTTGCTGGGAAGAAAGCTGATAATACAAAGTTAGTGAGGTGACTAGTCCGGCTGTCCTGGTCTGGCTGCCGTGATTCCTGCAACAGCCAAGAAGGGCAAGATTTGAATTGCCCTTTGATTCTGCTGGGCAGCTATTGAGTCCATGACCAGGATTGTTAGGGGCTCCTTTTCATTTATCACCGCCAACTCAGGGAAGAGTAGCACAAGCGTGCGAACTCCTGACCAACCAGCAGGCAGATGATGGTAGACCTGAGTGCCAAAAAGAATCAATGTATTATTAGCAATAGGGTACTGGGGTTGAGATGAGGCATCAAGGATTATAGTTTTATTATACTCTAAGGAACTTAGCATTCCTACAGAGTGTGTCCCGGATGCTTTGAAACACCTTGCCATACCAAAGAGGGTGATATGAAAAAGTTAGAGGGTTGTGGCAACATCATAGTCAGGGCAGTTAGTAAATAGTAAAGTAAGGTTACTTGACAGAGTCACTGGAGAAGCTGTCAGTGGTAGTTCTGAGTTGGTCCCAGGTGGGACACACAGCCAGCAAGCTTTTAAATGGCCCAGTTGGATCACATTAAGGAGCTTGTAAGCTGAGGTCAGAGTCTGAAGTAGGAGACGAAATGACAGGTTTGTACTATTTAGGAGGGGGATGTCAGAAAGGCACTGACCTTAGAGGAGAGTTTAATTACCTTCTCTACTTCTCCCATCCCCAGGGATTGGGTAATTGGGACATATTATCTCTGGATGTGGATGGTACTTATTGGTAAATTGGGTGTGTGGTGGCGGCAAAGTTTTCCAATGACGCCTGGATCCCATGGGTCTAGGATGTACAAGTAGAGAATCTTTTTATACAGGTGAAGGAGCTTCTTCTGTAATGGTGCGTGGATTTGCAAGACCAGTATGGGCAGCCGCCATATCTGTCCAACCATTTTTTGCAATAATCTTTTGTTTTTTATCAAAGAGGAAGCAAACAAAAAATCTATCAAATAAGAGAGAAGGGATAGATGTAGGGGTGATGGCTATTTCAATCGGCTCCTGACAGCTTCCCGCAGAGCAATTTCCTGATCCTATTTAGAGAGACTGTTTATTGTCAATGATGGTTTCTTAAACCTCAAATCTCCATTTGTAGGGATTACCTTGGGCAGAAACAGGCAAGAGGAAAAGGAGGAAAAATACATATCCAATCCAGTAGGGTCGAACACAGCTCCTGTAGTGAGGCCTCATTTCTCTGGAACCAGAGACAAGGTGGTTGATTTTGGTGTCTTCTGGAGCTTGAGGGAGCAGGGTCCTGTTGTTAATATGTAGGAAGGGGAATTATCTTGAAGTGTGGGGGTAAAAGGCTTGAGGTGAGATAGATGAATCCAGTGAGGGAAGCCCTCAAGCTTAACAGCTGTGGGGATCACAAGAATCACCTTGAAAGGGCCCTGCCATTTAGAAGAAAGAGATGGAGGACTTTGGTCTGGAGGGGAGAGAAGGACCTGGTCCCCAATGTTAATAGGAGATGGACAGGGGTTAGTGTGTGGCCGTGGTAAACAGTGGTAAAGTTCCATTGAAGAGAACGGAGATAACAGAGTAAGGGAGTAAGTAAGTGGTCAGAGAGAGGCAAGTACTTAGCTGAAAGACCAGAAATTAGGACCAGTCTTCCATACATGAGCTCAAAGGGCAAGATGGATAGAGATATTTTGGAGAGAGCTCATAGCCTGAAAAGGGCCAGGGGGGAGGAGTTTTACCCAATCGAGGTGAAGCTCTTGTGATAGTTTAACAAGGGTATTTTTTTAAGGATCGGTTAGTTTGTTCTATCTTTTCTGAGGACTGTGGATGGTATAGAATATGAAAATACCAAGGAATAGTAAGGGCTTTAGATAAGGTTTGGGAAACCCGAGAAGTAAACTCAGGACCATTGTCTGACTGGAGGGAGGTAAGGATTCCAAAACATGGGATAATCTCACAGAGAAGGAGATCAGAAACTGTCTGAGCTCTTTTGTTAGTAGTGGGTAATGTGTCCACCCATCCTGAGAACGTGTCCACCAAGACCAGGAGGTACCAGACACGTTTACTGCTGGCATGTGGGTAAAATCAAGTTGCCAGTCAGTCCAGGGGAGAGAAGCTCTAGCCTAGTGGGTAGGGAAAGGGGGGCTACGATATCCTGAGTTAGGATCCGAAGTCTGGCAAGTAATACAAGAGGCAGTAATAGTCTTTAGGAAATGCAAGTCATCAGGGGTGGGCTGCAGGTGGGTCTTGACAAAGTTAGACAAGGCTCGGCTGTTATGATGAAAGAGCTGGTATAGATAGGACAGAATGTGACGAATGTCAGGAGATGACAGGGGAGTTGTGGGTTGTAGTATAAGGATGTCCTGTGGTGGGTGAGACAAGTCTAGGCCTTTAAGGGCTGCAGCCTTAGCTGCCCAGTTATTTCCTTTGGAAATGATGGAAGCGTCTATCCAGTGGGCCCGGCAGTGGACTATTCCAATGGCTGTGGGAAGGTGGGAGGCTTCTAGCATGGCCATAATTTGGTTGGCATTGGTTATAGATCCTCTCTTTGCTGAAACTAACCCATACTCTCTCCAGATGTCAGCACGGGAAAGAAGAATATGAAAGGCATATTTAGAGTCTGTGTAGATGTTAAGAGATGTCCCAGGGCCAATTGGAAGGCTTGGGTAGGAGCTATTAGTTTGGCCTGTTGATTAGTGGTGTGGGCAAGGAGGGCTTGTGCCTCAACCATAGTGTCGGCATCTGACACTATGGCATAGCCTGCTTTTTGAGCTCCCTCATGTACAAAGGAGCTGCCACCTGTATACCAGGTGTAGATGGCCTGAGGCAATGTTCCCTCCTGTATGTGTGAGGGGTGGGGCAATAGTTCCTCTAAAGTTTCAGTGCAAGAATGAGATGGGGAGTAGTCAGAGTTAGGTCGAGGAAGAAGATTTGAAATATTAAGAGGTGGGCATGGTTGGAAAGTGAGGGTAGAGTCTTCTATTAGCACCACCTGAAGGGAAAGAACTCTGGAGGGAGGTAGAGTTTGTAGATCTTTATATGTTAAAAGGTGAGACAGATTGTGAGAAGAGAAGACAGTAATAGGTGACCCAAAAGTTAGTTTTTTGGACTCTCAAACAAGGAGCTCCACAGCTGCTAAGGCACAAATGCAGAGTGTCCATCCTTGGATTGCCAGGTTTAATTTTTTTGATAGGTATGCTACAGGTGCAAACGAGGGTCCCAGATAGTGACCCAGGGCTCCAAAGGCATATCCCTCTTTTTCTGTTACATAGAGGGAGAAGGGAGAGGTTAAGTCTGGGAGATGTAGGGCTGAGACCTCAAGAAGAACCTGTGGGATCCTCTGAAAGGGCTTAGTAATGGGCTTAAGAAGAGGTTCATGCAAGGACTTAAGGCTGCCTCATATAAGGGGCGGGCAAGAAGGGAAAAAGAGGGGACCCAGGACCGTAAGAAACCAGCCATTCCCAGAAACAATAAAATTTCTTCTTTAGTAGAGGGAACTGCCAGAGACTATATTAGGTCTTTTCTGTTTTGGTGATGCCCTTGTGGGTTAGGGTTATTGTTAGTCCCAGGTAAGTGACCTCAGAGGTGGTAAATTGGACCTTGGAGGGTGAGACCCAATAGCCCCTGCTGGATAGGAAATTTAGAAGAGCAGAGGTGTTAGTCCAGCTAACTCGTAGGGATGGGCTGCAGAGGAGAAGGTCATCTACATATTGTATAAATTTATATTTAGGGAGAGAAGGGATGGTAGATCAGAGGCTAGGGCTTGGCCAAACAGGTATGGGCTGCCCCAGAATCCCTTGGGTAGGACAGTCCAGGTAAGCTGAGTAGAAACAAGGGTGTCAGGGTCAGTCCAGGTGAAGGCAAAGATATTTTGTGACTGGGCGTCCAGGGGGATAGAGAAAAATGCATCCTTGAGGTCCAGAACTGAGAAATGGGAGGTCCCTGAGGGGATGGTGGAGAGGAGAGTATAGGGGTTAGCTACAACAGGGCGGAGGAGGACAACTACAGAACTGAGAAGCTGAAGGTCTTGAACCAGGCGATAGGTTCCACTGGGCTTTGTAACTGCAAGTATAGGGTGTTAAAAGGAGAGGAAGTGAGGCAAAGGAGTTTTTTTTCTTTTCTTAGAAGGTCAGTGATAATAGGCTTAAGTCCCCTGAGGCTCTTGAGAGGAAGTGAGTATTGAGCTTGGTGATATGCTGGGTGGGATCCTGTAGCTGAATGACCACAGGAGAATGGTGCCTAGTGACACAGGAGTTTTGGACATCCCAGACTTGGGGGTCCACTTGAGAGGCTTATAAAGGAAGTGATGCATCACAACTGGTAAGTAGGGTAGCTAGGAGAAGGAGGAGAGAGGATGCTGGCGAGCTTGGGGTCAGGTGAATGGGTGGAGTAAAGGAGATAGAGGCTCCCACTTTGGCTAAGAAGTCTCTTCCTTGTGGCCTGGCAAGGGAACTGGACAGGTTGGCATCACAAAAAAGGAATAAATCAAGGGAAATATAATTGAGTTGTGGAGTCGGCAAGGCTGGCAAGGCTGTCTCCCTACCCCGACAATAGAGGAACTAGAAGGAGTTGGTCCCCAATACTCCATCATAACTGAGTAAGTGGCTCCAGTATCCACAAAGAAGGAGATGGGCTGCCCAATACCATGATAATTACCCTTGGCTCCCCACTAGTAATGGCAGTGGTAGGGTCAAGGGCACTCATCAGCGTTGGCCAGAAACCAAGGGCACAGTTGCCTGTAGCAGACACCATTTACCTAGTGCTAAAATTTTCGTAGTGAGGTGGGGGAGGGGAGCAAGCTGTGCAAGTAGAAGGAAAAAAAAAAGCTCACCCAAGGGAAAAAAAAAAAAAAAGCCCTAAATGGAGGTCAGCAAAATGAGTTAAACAGTAGCCAGTGAAGGCTGTGGTTGCTGGTTCCTCCATCTCAAAAGGTACCAGGAAGTTGCCACATGCTTAACGATCAATCTTCCCCTACCAAGAGAGATGTTTTGCTGACCAATGAGGGGAACTCATCAATCCAGCTGGTGTTGCATGTAGAAGGTAGCGATCTGGTTGTTGGAAAGTGGGTCACGGGCAGATTTGAAATGAAATAGGTTTCCAGCAGCTCCAGTGGCCATGCTGGTGGCAAAAGCAACCATGACGTGGTGTGGCCGCTGAAAGTGCCTAGTCAGCCAACGCATCAATGCTAGAACTGTGCATTAAGTTACTAATGCACCAACATTAGGATTGTGCAACAAAGTTACACGGCAGGTTCACAAAGCACCCAACAGGACTGGTTCCATGTGGGAGGTTTTACTAAGGGAAGGGGGAAGGGGTCACAGAGACCGTCTCTGGGCAGGGTAGGAGAGAGAGACAGACAGATAAAGAGGAGGTAGTGTGAGTTCTCTTATAAGGTGACCTAGAGCATGCTCAGGTGGTTTCAGGTGGTCTGCGGGTGGTCCATAGGTGGTCTCACAGATGCCTGATATCTAGTTTGTCAGGTCCCTTGGGGCTGGCCATAGAGACATCTGCTTACAATCTCAACAGTGGTTAAAAGATAATATGTATGTACTGGAAGAATTAATAAATATAGAAAGTACAAAAGCAAAACAAAAATAATTTCAAATACTTTTCTTCAGGAATAAGTACTGTATATTTATTTACATATGCATTTGTTTATTTATTGCAATTTATTCACTTTGTATCCTGGCTGTAGCCCCCTCCCTTGTCTCCTCCAAGTCCCACTGACCCTCCCTCTTCTCCCCCTATGCCCCTTCCTAAGTCCACTGATAGGGGAGGTCCTCCTTCCCTTCTTATCTGACTCTAGATTATCAAAACTCATCAGAGCTAGCTGCCTCATCTTCCTCTGTGTCCTGGTAAGGCTGCACCCCTCATGGGGAGGTGATCAAAGAGCTGGCCACTGAGTTGAGTTCATGTCAGAGACAGCCCTTGATCCCCTTACTAGGGAACCCACTTGGAAACTGAGAAGTCTATATGCTACATCTGAGCAGGGGGTCTAGGTCTTCTCCATGAATGGTCCTTGGTTGGTCTCCTTGTGGAGCTCCTGTCCCCGCCAGCTCTTTCTATCTCCCTCTTCTTCCATAAGGTTTCCTGAACTATGCCCAAAGTTTGGCTTTGAGTTTCACTGTCTCCTTCAATACCCTGGTGTGAAGAGTCTTTCAGAAGTCCTCTGTGGAAGGCTCCCATCCTGTTCCCTGTCTTCTCCTACTTCCACTGTATATCTGCTTTGCCTTCTGAATGAAGATTGAGCATCTTCCCTAGGGTCCTTCTTGTTTAACTTCTTTAGGACTATAGATTTTATTATGTTTATCCTATATTATATGGCTAATATCCACATATAAATGAGTATATTCCATATGTGTCTTTCTGCTTCTGGGTTACCTCACTCAGGATGATCTTTTCTAGTTCCCTCCATTTGCCTGCAAATTTCATGATTTCCTTGTTTTTAATTGCTGAGTAGTATTCCATTGTGTAAATGTACCACAATTTCCGTGTCCATTCTTCAGTTGAGAGACATCTAAGTTGTTTCCAGATTCTGTTTATTATGAATAAAGCTGCTATGAACATAGGTGAGCAAGGAATAAGTATTGTTAACATTTAGTCTTGTCAGTAAAAGACCAAACTTGGCTAATGAAAACATTTTTTTGCCATTAAATTTTTCATTCAATGAGTTGAGAAATGTCCAGGGCAGGGTGGTATTTGGGGATGGGCAGGATCAAGATGCATTGTTTATATGCTGAAAGTTGTCAAAGAATAAATAAGAGATACTTTATTTTATACATTATTAATGACAATTGTGTTAGTAATATTTGACAGTTTATATAAGTAATATTCTATTTATACTATAGAACATTTATGTTTTTTTCAAATTTTTGTTTCAATTATACTTCAAAATATATTCTTGATAAATATCTTTGTGGTTACATATATTTTTTTGAAACACACACATTTAATACACGTATATTTAAAAACCTGAGCCACTTTTCCAAGTTAGCATTAAAAAGTATTAATATTGACTTAGAAGTCAAACAGAAATATTGAAAATTGTTTATTTCCTCCCCAATACTTTCTAACCCTCAGTAAAAAAGCCTTTAAGAAATAATTGTCAAAAAAAGAAGAAAGAAAGAAAAGAGATGGAGGGAGAGAGGGAAGGGGGAATGAAGAAAAGAAGGAAGGGGAGAAAAAGGGATATATATAGAGAGAGATCATTTCTCAATCAAGTGTGCTGGTACATATCTATAGTTCTAGCCCTTAGGCAGGCAGAGGTAAGAGGATCAGGAGTTCAAAGTCCTTCTGGCTTACATACTGAATTTGAGTTCAGCCTGGGTTACAGAGGACCCTGTCTCAAAAACAAACAAACAAACAAACAAAAAAAAACCAAGACAAACAATCAAAAAAAGAAAGAAAAACCAAAAATTATTGCCTAGTAATAATTGCCTGTCTATTTTTAGCACAGATAGAAGACTAGCTCCTAAAATCAGAATTCTGTTCAATTCAAACTTCTATGAATGGAGTTCTACTTGTATTAGGCCCATTACTAAAAGCAGCAGAAAAAAAAGTACTAGAAATATTTTGTCAAAATGTTTTTATTTTTAAGAATATAATAATGCATTGATAAAATAAGGACTAAATTCCCAAAGAAACTCAATTCCATAAGTAAAAAGTAAACATGATACAGATATAAGGAACAGAACAGTAGATAAATATTTATAATAAAAATTATTAGATATTACTAAAATAGTACCTGTGGCACAGAGCAAACAGTTCAAGGTTGATAACATAAAAATCACACCCCATAAATTTTTAAACTATTTAGACTGTTGCCTCACATGGAAAACTATGCTTTCCTGCCATCTTGTCTTCGCTTTAGCTTTCCTTCATTGTTGAGTCTAAGTGACTTCTGCATTTCCAATAAGTCTTTGGTGCATAAGAGTCCTGTGGTGTTTTGTGGGGAATGTTGAGCTAAGCCTTTTGGAGGTCCATAGGGAATGACGAGTGAAGGTCAAGGACTCCTCCTGCTCCTGGAGAGATCCTGATCTACTACACACAGTGTTGATTTAGCACGGACTCCTAGTGTTACGCCCAGATTTTAGGGTCCCCAAAGACACCAGGAGCTGGACCACATATGCAAGAACTTTATTTGGGCTTAAGATCTGTCTCTCCACCATCACCAACACAGTGTATCAGAGAACGGAGCCCCCAGCAGCTGCATGGCAGGGTTTTTATTGGGGTTGGAGCAAGAAATGAGAATTTCCAGCTTAGCAGTTACATAATTGGATGATATTCAGCAAGGGCAAGCTTGTTACAAAGTGATTGGCTACTAACATAACTAACATTGACGGAGCTATCTATAGACCTCAGGAATGCTAGGTCGGTGGGCTGCCCAGCACAGATGCCTCATCCTGAGATAAGATACCTTCCCACTCTTGCAGTTACCTCCAGGCTATTCCTTGGGTAGGGAGTTTTATGGTCTTGTTCCTGGAATTGGTGACCTATGGCTTAGTTCCTGGACTGATGGCTTTTTTTTTGGGGGGGGGTTGAGCAGGCCTGGTCCTCTCACTAGCACACTAGTGAAGTCTCAAAATAGATCTGAGGCTAGGGCAGTGACTGCTTCCCCCTTCTTTACAGAAGCCTCCTAAGGTGACCTGGTCCCCTACATTTCTTTATAGATCCAGCAACCTGACTGGTTGTTATTGGTGCTTGTGTATAGCATGGGATGGTCTGATTGGCCTCTAAATCATTTAAAGGCTTTTACACTGGACAATGGAGTTAGAGCTGCACCTTGAGCCTGGTCTCTGGAGTCTAATTACAGGGATTCTGTGTGGGCTCTCATCAGTTACCCCCTTTTCCCTGGATCCTGACCCCACAGTGTTAAGGTCAAACTTGGCCAGTGTATAGTTGTTTAATGTTTGCAAATTCCAAAACTAGTGTTCAATTGTTTGATGTGAGAGAGCCTGGCTAAAGAAGCCTGACCATCTCCATGACAGGATTTATTTTCTTGCTAGACAGAACAGGCCTAAAAATTGCAGGAAAAACTTTAGAAAAGGGGCAACCAATCAGAAACAGCCAGGACATCTGTTCTGGGGAAGATAAGGTTGCTTAACTACAGGTTTGAAAAGCACCTAATTCCTGATCAGAGTCATGTAGCCTCCACGGGCACCAGATAATCTCAATTAAATTTACATAGCCACTATAGGAATTCCCCTCTCTGGTTTTAAAAGGGGCCTTCGAGCTCCTCTCCGTGTCACTGACATGTTGGGAAAGTGGTGACCCTAGCACGCTGCACTTCTGCAAAATAAACACCCTTTTTTGCTTGTATGCTACTCAAGTCTGGGATCATTCTTTCGGCATATTACAGAATCTTAACTGATGTTGTTAACAGAGTCCAGACATGACTGTCATTGTGTTCGTTTGCTCCTTGAGAATTCTCTGGCTTGACAACCTGGATGTGGGAGCTTTAAGGTCCAGGTGAAAAATCAATTAGAGAAAGTCAGGGAAAGTATTGTACTCACTCGTATGACTCTTTGGCTCATGCCAAGAGAGTCTGCTCCCTCTGCCTTCCTGTTCTGATTCCATATACTTGTAGCAGTGGCTGGAGCAGCGGCTTTCTGTCTAGGCCCAGGGCCCGTCTTTTATGAAAAGGCCCTCACCCCCTGCCAAGACCTTTCTGTGTTCTGCCAGCAACAAAGCAGGTGAGCTCCTATGTTGCTTTAGTTTCTCTGCAAAAAAAGTTTAGTGTAAGGGGACACATCCATCCATGGGTGTTGCACAAGTCATTCTTACAGTGAGGTGGTTGGAGGGCAGCACTTTCAAATGAACCAAAAACGGGAAAAATCTCCTCGGTGACTGGTGGAACTAAGTTTTGTATTTGCTCACAAGCATCTGTCCCTGTATTCCTGTCTGTATATGAAGCATTATTTTATTTTTGAACCGTGTTTCTCAGCAGTCAAAGGATTTATTACTGCAGAATGTTTCCTGCCAGTGAAGTCTGCTGAGCCGAATTATAAGCATTGTCTTGCCTTCTGTCACTGTTCATAATTTATTCATGGTGGCTGATTCCTAGTTAAAATTCTATCTAAGTGATGCATTTTGAATTATTTCCTCAAGATCCTGGGAAGATATTGAGGAGAGGTATGGAAAGGGAGTTTATAAATAGTTTTAAGTGGGAGGCAAATAATTACTATATCAGAGATAGGATTGTAGTCCTGTTGGTTTAAAAAATAGTAGACAAAGGTAATTCTGAGAAAATAAATAACCAGGTCAATAAACTGTGAAAAACAGTAAATATAAGTGCTACACATCCCAGAAATTGGAAATAATATTGGATAATATGAGTGCAACAGATACATATTTATATCACCACCTTCCCAAAGTATATGCTGAAGTCTTACTCTCAGCGTAATGGTACATGAGATTGACCATTGGCTTGAATGGCCTTCTTATGAAATGGATCCCGGAGAGCTGCATATCTCTTTCTAACATGTGAGAACCCCATTTTAAAAAAAGGAGTCTGAAGCTTGCATCATTAGGACACAGCCAATTAATTAAAAATCCTGACACCAGGATTTTAATTCCATTCCTTTTAACTGCAGAAATAAATTTCTGTAGCTTATAAGCTACCTGATTTAACATAGTTTCCTATAGAAGCCAAGTGGAGTAGCAGTTGAGTCAACTATGACAGAAAGTCAGGTAAAGTCAGTCAGGGTGGGGCCAGAGAGTGCTCAGCAGTTAAGTGTCTGCTCTCACCGAAGGCCTGACTTCAGTTCCCAGCACCAGCCACTTACGACTCCACCTCTTGGGCACTCAAACCCTCTTCTGGCCTCCATGGACACAGTCACAGCACAGACATGCATAAATGTCATAATCAGTTCAAGGCTGTCATCTCTGTGTATGATCTTAGAGTTTGAAGTCCCCCAGTAGATGGGAGTGAAGAGAAGCAGGGAAAGAAAGGCAGCTCTAACATCCCATCTGAACCTCACCCTCCTTTCTTCCTTCCCTCTCACTAGACTGTTGTCTCCCCTATCCAAGGCCAATTTTAGATTGGCCCTTGGTTTCTGGGAATATTAGCTGCCAATAAATAATCTTTCCTCTCTACCACAACTCCAGTCTTTCTGTCTGATGTCCTTCCCTTCAATTGGCAAGAGATCCTCAGGGAAGTCCCTTCTTGGGGGTTGTATAGGGGCTGGCTTGATCCAACCTTGTCTCTATCTGCTTTTTTATTGTAATTCTCTTGGCTGGGTTTTTTTCTCTCCCCAGCTGTTAACTGATGGAACTCCTCAAAGTGAGCCCCGTGTTTGTCTTTTTATCCTAACTTTAGGGAAGAGTCTGCTTTCTTTTGGTTTACAGCTTTGAGGTTCTACTGCAGACAACCTGTGACTGTGCTGACATCTCCACTTGGAAATCTCCCTGGAGCCCTAAGTTGAACTTGTTCCAAACTGAATGCAAGACATTTATCATTAAGTTTTCTCTCTCCTCTGTTCTGTCTTGCTAAATGGTCCTTAGCAACTGCTCAGACAAGCCTGCCAAATATCCAGTTACGAACTTTGACTCATTGCTATCCCTTCCCCTGAGACCAAAAGATTTAAATTCAGCAGCTATTATTAATATTTAAGGCCTGAACTAGCTGGGTGGAGAAGTCCAGCAATGCCCTGAGGGGAAGAACCTACCTTACTGCATTCTTTCCCCACTCACTAGAGATACAGTTGCTAGGAAACTGGCCCATCCCCCTAAGGAGGGACACCAGATCATTAATGGTTTGGGGACCTTCATATAGCCAATCAATTCAAAATGCAGCATTTTGACCAACAGATGCTTGCCAGGCAGGAATCACCTCTGCCTTGGGCATACTGGGAAGGACCGGAATCTTTAAATCACCCAACTAACCCCAGCATGAGGCTCTCAGCTCTCACCACTTCGGTGGTGGGGGGTGTGAGCTCAAGCTGGAGCTTGTAATGATTTATAATAAAAAGAACCTCATGTATTTACAGTGGAGTCTGTTTATTCCTGGTCTTTGGGGGTTTGCAAACTGGGCAGAACACCCCAAGTCAATTTGGAGGCAGGGGCCATTAAATCTCTCTTAAATCCATTCATTTTTACCCATTCCCTTTGGCATCATTTTGTTTCAAACTCTGACATTCACCCCTGCACTGCTGGGGTGCACTCTTCCCATGTCTACCCTGTTTGAGATACAATGTTGTCTTTAGTATACATTTTTTAAATGGAATCTATCTTTAAAATGTTTCCCTGTATGTCCATTTCTCTGAAGACAAACCTAGATTCCTAATATGACCTGCATAATTCTTCGTATGCCAGCCTTGTCACACTTCTCTGTTCCCTCTCTTCTGACCCCTTTTTGGTCCTCTAAGTGTTTAGAAATCATAAATATACTAAAATGATTTTAAGTGAGTACATTTTAAAAATAGATGTTCATATTTGTCATAATAAATCATGAAATTATATGAAACAGCCCTAAACTCTTCTGCCATAAACACAGAATTATATAAGATTAAAATTTAAGTTTATAAATTGAGCATGAAATCAAGAAAAAGTCTCTATAGTATCAGAATTAAAGAGGGAGATGAGTTCCAGCAGGGTATGTGTCAATCAGCTCATGGACTTTTTGCTTCCAGATTCCAGGTCTGAGGTGTATTCCAAAACCCTTCCTGGAAGGAAAGTCCAGCTCCTGAAAGGAAAGCTTGGAGTGAGATATTTAGATAAATCTAGGACTCAGAAAGGGTTATACTGACTTTGAAATTGAGACTAAGGGAATTCTGCCCATCATCTCAGGTAAAAAAAAAAAAAAAAAAAAAAAAAAAAAAAAAAAAAAAAAAAAAAAAGTTTATTATTATACCAGATCCTGAATGCAGAAGAACAAACCTCTCATGGGCACTGTGCAGAGATGAGAAGGCTGTAGTCACATTGCCTGGGTGGAGAGATTTGAAGCTGGAAAATCAATCTGGAAAAGGATCCAATTCTCTTACTCCAGCTGAGAAAAGAGAAAAGTGCTGTGTAATCTCCTTCTTCACAGAGAACTCTCCTCTACTGAGTAGATGATACTCAAAACTGAAACTAATACCACAAAACAAACGGGTGCATGTCAAAGTTGGTAGATGAAACCATCAGGACCTAACACTTGGAAGAATAAAATCACATGGAACAGATGTTTACAAATTCTATTCAGTGATTAAAAGAATGAGAGGGAACACAGTCATAGATAAAAAAAGAACAATAGAGTGGAGACAAGAATTTGGGGGGATATCTAGTCATCAATCATTTAGAAACAGAAGTTCTGTCCATTCAAGGCAAATGTCTGTCTACCCACGCCTTGCTGCTTCTGCTCACCAATCTCCGAATCCTTCCAGCCAGCCTCATCCTGATGTAATTTCCTTGGCTGCCTTTTGGCCAGCCTCTGAGAGGACACTAGTTTTCTTTACTGTGGCTCCTCCCCCCTTCTTTCCCACAATGCTCAGCACAAGTCTTCCTTTCACAAATGTGCATCTTTGCTTATGGCTGGAGTGTGGCACCAGGTCTGCCTTGATTAGCACCTCATTCTCAGTGCCCAGATAAATGTCCAGCACATGGACTATTGACAGGGCAACTCTCTATGCTTGCCATTCCAGCTTATTTCTGCTGCCTCTGGTAATTATTTTCGCACAATTTGAGTAACCAATGGTATGAATGCTCTAAACACTTGCTGATAGATTTAGTAAAACAAGTTCCTAGTTTGCTTTGTCTCTCCATTCCTGTTCTTCAGATCTCATGAAGACCCTGGTTTTCTTTGACTTCCTCTTTCTTCCTTCTAGTTTACGCATTTCCTCTAGCCCTCATTTAGCCTTTATTTCTTATATGCTTGTTTAGAAGGAACTATTTCTTTTAAAACACTCAAACATTCTTTTATACTATCTGTATTCTCTGTATTCTTCCTTGAAACAAGGCTCTTTCTCCTCCTCCTCCTTTTCTTCTTCTTCTTCTTCTTCTTCTTCTTCTTCTTCTTCTTCTTCTTCTTCTTCTTCTTCTTCTTCTTCTTGATTTTTTAAGACAGGTCTTCTCTGTATAGCTCTGGAAGTCCTAGAACTTGATCTATAGAGCAGGCTTGCCTCAAACTCATAGAATTCTACGTGCCTGTGCCTTCTGAGTACTGGGATTAAAGGCATGAGCCACCACTACCTGGCTGATTTCTTTTCCTCTTTAAATACATCTTGTGATGTCTTTGTTATAGCAGTAGACATATTGACACAGTTTCAATTTCATTGCTTTTAGTTTCAGCTGGGCCCTCTGGGGACCTTGTAATGGTCTAGTGCCATTCCTAATCTCACATCTCCTTACAGCTCAGCCCTAGCATTGACTGCACTCCATCAGGGTTGTGCTTACAAATCAGTTTCCTTTGTGAGTTCTAGCTCTGCATTCCAATAGCATTTAGCAGTAATTTAGATTTTGAAACAACTTTAGAACCTGACTTTAAAACTTTTACAAATATGCCTTATTCCTCTATTATGAAGTATGACAACAATTGAAACCATTGGTTCATCAGGACAGAGCTTCTCTATATTTTAATATATGTATCTGCATGGCTTTGTGTATCCTCTGGTACTAAGGAGTCACTGTGCCACACCCTTGTGATTCCTCCACTAGGTAGGCAGAGGCATGAAGATCATGTTGAAGACCAGTATGAGCTTTTCCACAACATCCCCTTTCTCTATCTCAGAAGACCTCATCGTGACCTTTGTGATAATTTTGTCACTTTAGGTTGTCTGTTTACACATTCCTACATGTCTTCTTGGCCTTAGAAATGTCATTCTAAGCAGGTTCTTCCTAACCATGTCCTCTTGCCCCATTCCACCTCACTCACTAACTGGTTGACAAGCTCTTAGCCATTGAGAGTTTTTTGTTTTGATTTTTTTCAAGACTAAATAACAGAGCTCTGGCTGTCCTGGACTCTCTTTGTAGACCAGGCTGGCCTTGAACTCACAGAAATCTGCCTGTCCCTGCCTCCTGAGTGCCGAGATTTAAAGGCATGCCCCACCATGCCCAGCCCCAACCACTGATAGTTTTAAATCTTTCCTCCCACCTATTAGCTAGATTCCTAGCTGATTCTTAATCTGGAAACCTGGGGCTTTTTATCTCTTTGTTGTAGATGAATTATTTTCTGTGTAAATTCTACTCACAATCCAACTGAGGTGTTGAACAGGAACAACAATTATCCAGAAAAATGTAACAGATTCAGCCCAATTTTCTTAGAAGTTTTAATATTTGTCTCTGACTCAAGAAGCTAAAAGGCCTGAAAGTCCCTAAGACTACTTTCCCTTAAAATTTGGAGAGAACAGCTATCAGCAAATGAAGAAATGCTGTTGCAATGTTAAGTGGAGATATCACTGTGGAACAGCTTAAATTCACCCAACTGAGGAGATTCTATTCCTAGATCCTACAGTTCTGCCAGCAAGAAACATAAGCTGGAGAGAAGAGTTGAAACTAGAGACTGCCAAGCAGTCTTTGGCAACCATTTGGGCTCCATCTAGGTAGACCAAAAGAAGAGCCATATTTATAAGCAATAGGATTCTTCTTACTCAACAGGCCAGGCTGCTCTTCTTCTGCACTTCCTGAGTAAAATGCTCTATCTAAAATGTGAGGGTCAGGTGACCTAGTGAGAGATACCAGGTTGGTAATTGATTCTGATATTTATCAGATGTGTGAGTTCTGGCAACTCACCAGATTAATCTGCATCCATTTCTTCATCTGTGACATGAGAAGAATACATACTTTTCCAAGTTAAGATAAAGCATAAAACACAGTTAAAGAACCTAGACAGAACATCCAATACAAAATTAGTGTCACTGAAAGTGAGTTTCATGAAAACGGCCATCCCATTCCTTTTTCCCTTGTTTTTTTTTTTTTCACTTTTTAAAATTTATTTATATTTTTATAAATTACAGTTTATTCACTTTGTCTTTTTCCCTTGTTTTATTTTCCTGTTTCTTTACACACCCTGGGTGTCAGCACTTTTAATTGGAAACCAAAGAAAAACGTATTTTAAATTTTAGTTTAAAAATTATGGAAATGGCCTGCTTTGCCAATGGGAGTAGGCTATTTGCATGTGTCTATTTGATTTCAGGATGATACCCAGCTTCATCCTTCAGCAGCTTGAAAACTACTTATTCCCAAAAGGCACTGCTGAAAGGTCTTACGAAAATATTTGAGAGAAAAAAATGACTGGGCCAGAAGTGGTGAACAGTACTGTGCTCCCAGCCAAACAACCAACATCTTACAGAGTTCCTCATACGAAAGGATTTTAGCTCCCCGGGGTACTCTCTATGATTTGGCTTAGAGTGGCTGGTCTGTAGAAAAGTGGTCTGCTGGAATTTTAAAGTGTGAGAAGTTAGAATACGGAGCAGTGAACATGCTCTCCATCACCACGTGAGGGCAGTTTCAAAGAAATCGGAAAGGTATCTTGAAGCCTTAGCATTTGGGAGGCTGAGGCAGGAGGATCATAGATTCAAGACTAGCCTGGGCTACATAGTAAGACTGTCTTTAAAGAAACTGAACAAATAAAAATAATATAGGACAGGAAAACATTTCCTTCTAAAATTTTAAACATGGTGTTAAAGATTGTGGAGGAAAGCCAATGAAGCCTCACAGTTAAGATGAAAATTTGTATTTTCTCAAATTTTTCCTGGATATATACCCAGCTGTATCTCTCAAAATTCTTACATGGAATTTCGGATATCTTTACTTTCTGATTATTTCATAGGTTCTGGTTTCTAATTTTGTAGGAAAAATGAAGAAATAATTTATATTAATAAAATGTATTTTTATAATATTCTTACCTCTGAAATGATTTTTTTTGTAATTTGAATCTCATTGATTTTTATATATTTTATTATAAGGCAAGGGCGTTTGTACTGTGAGGTACAGGAAAACTGAACAATCAAGAGAATTAAGTTAGGTCAGTAAACTTTGGGTAACATACTTTTGGGAATGAGGCCCCTTGGCGGGTGCAAATAGTAAGGGGCTGATGTTTAGCTCTAATGCCAACGTGACCATTGTTCTCAGCCCCAGCCTCCCTTCAGCATAAGTACTGTTTTTTTTTTTCAGGGTTTCTGAGATCATCTTAAGAACTCCAAGACTCCTTCTTTATCAGATCCTCATGTCTCTGCCATGATAGTGACTAAAAAAAAAAAAAAAAAAAAATCCTCTACAGTCACACGATGCTGCTCTGCCACCCACCAGCCCCTAGGGAGGGGCCAGCTTTACTTGTCTACTTTATCTGGTCTGGGTAGGGAAAGGATTTTCCCGTTATGCTCCAAAGCCTAAGTAGTCCCCAGAGAGAGGAGAGAGAGAGACAGAGAGAGAGAGAGAGAGAGAGAGAGAGAGAGAGAGAATATTCTCCAGTGGCCTGCAAGACCCAACGTTGTCTTCAGACCCAACTGTTTCCTTCTAGCGTTTGTTTCAAGGAAATGTCCATTTACTTCTGAAGAAGCCTGTCATCTCAAGATGTGAACTTGTCCTCAATCCCCAAGGGGAACAGGACACATATAACAAAAGGAAATCATCCAGTCCCAGAAAGCCTGGTTCGCTTAACCATCCACAGTGTCAGCTAGTGTAGTGTGACTGGCTTGGGGCAGTAGCTTTCTGGCTTTAGTGTACATCACAATCACTTGAATATTGAAAGGGAACCTGCTGGACCCCAGCTTCAAAGCTTCTAACACAGCAGCTCTGGTTACTGGACTATGTGCACATTTTTAACAGACACAGCTGACTGAGGCTGCTCGGCCAAGAGCCGTTTTTTTCTTTTTTAAACAGTGGAAGGGTGTTGACGAGACCCAGAGAAAACAAGACAGAAGTCCAATGACAGTCTGTCTGACCCAGGTGTTCCATGGTGAGGGCGTGCTGGCCCAGGAGGGTAATGCTGCTCGGCAAACTACTTTTATCTTAAAAATCTGGCAGTGTTTCAGATAAAATATCACAGTATGAAATGATGCTCAAAATTGCCAAGAATTCCCATGGTATCAACCGAATTCAGATTTCCACAGAGAATAAAGAGTATAGTTTACCAGACCCGTCTAAAAGAGCGGCCTATGTGCCCTGTTTTCGTGCTCTCTGCCCTTGGGACAATATTGGGCTATAGGGATGAGGTTTTTCCTACAATGTCTTCTCTGATGATGTATTTAGTGCAGGTTCTGCTAAGATGAAAGTTATAATCAGAGCTATAATAAAAAAAAATGAACAGGAATGGTGCAAAGTAAGCTGGATGACCATAGTGGACAAAAGATCAAAACAAAATGGCAGGAAGACCTCATCACCATCATCAGAAATTCCTCAAACTGTGAAGTCGTAAACCATGATCCCTAGGAAGATAGCGTTTGGAGCATGAATGCTCCTGCCCATGTCTTCTTGCTGTCTAGGGGTGCACGATGCTAGATACTTCATTCCTGACAAGTAACTCTACCAGGAGAAGGAGTGCAAGCCTCACTCCAAAAGGCAGAGAATTGTCAGCATGTCCCAGAAACTAACTCTCGTGGCTCTTCAAATCCAGAGGCAGAGGCAAGCTCAAACAATTTCTTCATATTGATATATTATTACTTTTATAAGTTTTTCTGTTTCCTTCTTTATATGTGCAGGCGTGTTTGTATGTTGGTGCTGTGTGCATGCTCGTGAATGTGCTTGCGTTTGTGTGCATACGTGTATTCCTGTAGAGGCCAGTGTTGACACTGTGTCCTCTTCTATCATTTTCCTCGTTATTTCTTTAGACAGGTCTCTCACCGAACCTGAGGCTCACCATTTCGACTGAAGTGGCTGGCCAGCAAGGCCCCAGGGACCTCCTGGGAATACGGGTCTACTTCACCGTGTTTACCTTTTTACATGGGTTACTCGAGATCAGAACTCAGGTCTTCGTGTTTGCACAGCAAATATTTTCTCACCAAGCAATTTCTTCAGCCCTGCTACATCTTTCTTCAGGGAATTTGTAGTCATGTAAAGAATTCCATATAAGCCTCTAGAAAAGCAGAGAGCTACTTAGGAAATGAAGAAAGCTTGGATTATAAATAAACTCCACAGACGGTTGGCAATGTTAAAGAGTTGACCCAGAGACAAATGGTTACTGCACTGTGTCCCTGAAACCTCACTGAAATGCCTAATTTCAAAACTTGAGTTTGGGTTTATCTCTTGCTTTGCTATTTTCCGCCTCAGAAATGAAATCGGATTCCTAGTCATGGCTGAGTCCCAATACTCGTAATCAAATTACTGAGTGGTACATCACCTCAAACACAAGCCCGACCTCAGAGTGCCCAGTGTCCATTAGCCGCTAGTGACACGCCTTACTAAAGCCGAGTGGATTGATGGCATGACATTGCAGATGTGTCTGCAGGAGCAGGCTGTCATTCTAACTGAGCCGAGGCACCAGCAGCTTCTCCTCTAACCCTAGGGAAACTCAGCTAAGCATTTACACATTAAGCCTTTCTGGACCGGCCTAAGTTACCAGGCAAGGCACTGAAGTTAGTAAAAAAAGCCTCTCTAGGTCTTTAATGTTTGTATTTAAAAATGAAACAGACAGATAATGGAGAAGAAGTATCCATATGTGCACACAAACAAATACACACATACCTTAAAAACACTATTATTTTTGTGTTCCTTTATGCATGTCTTACATAATTCACTTCTGCTTAATCAGCATATTTTAAACATTTCTTCTTGTTACACTTAGGATGGTGTATTTCCTTCCCACTTTGGCATATTAGAACATGGCATATTTCTCTAGGCCTTATTTAAAAGTCCTAGGATTTTACATTTTTTCTTACATATGCATTTATGCGTGAGGTTATTTTCTATTGCTTTTACAGAAACCCACAGCTGAGTATAAGGAAAAGTGGTTTATCTAGTTCACAATTTAGGAGGTTCAAGAACATGGCAGCAACATGGCACTCAGTGCCAGTGAAGGCCATTTTGGCTACATCACAAGGTAGATGACACCGCAACAGGAGCATAAGCAAGAGGGAACGATCACACCGTGAAAAAGGAAGCCAGAAAGACTGGGAGAGAGACAGTCTTCATGTTTATAGTAACCCCCTCTAGAGAACTAACCAAAGCCCCGTAAAGCTGCAGTTATTCTTCAGCAGGCCTGTGCCCCAGTGAGCTAACCACCTGCCAGTAGACTTCACCCCTAAAGCTTCCAGCACTTCTCTGCATCACCATGCTGGGCACCAGACTCCCAACACATGAACCCTCAGGGACACATTTAATTATATTCAAAGCATAACAGTTACTAGTGTGAGAAATCTTAGCTTCTAACTGTCACAAAGAAGAAACACTGTAGACTTCTGTGCTGCTCTCATACTTACTTCGTATTACTTTATTTATTCAGTTTGAGATTTACCTTATTGGCTAGGACTTAGATTTCTGTCAACATCTATATCTCATTTTAAAAATTTATTTATTTATTACAATTTATTCATTTTGTATCCCAGCTAAAGCCCCCTCCCTCGTCCCCTCCCAATCCCACCCTTTCTTCCTTTTCTCTTCCTATGCCCCTTTCCCATTCCACTGATGGCGGAGGTCCTCCTCCCCTTTCCCCTGACCCTAGTCCTCATCAGGACTGGCTACATTGTCTTCCTCTGTGGCCTGGTAAGGCTGCTCCCCGCGCCCCCCCCCCCAGGGGAAAGTGATCAAAGAGCCAGCCACTGAGTTCATGTCAGAGACAGTCCCTGTTCCCATTACTAGGGAGCCCACCTGGAGACTGAGCTGCCATGGGCTACATTTGCACAGGGATTATCTCCATGCATGGTCCTTGATTGCAGTAAAAGTCTCAGAAAAGACCTCTGGGCCCAGATTTTTTGGTTCTGTTGCTCTCCTTGTGGAGCTCCTGTTTCCTCCAGGTCTTTCTGTCTTTCCCTTCTGTGCACTCTGCCCAAAGTTTGGCTATGAGTCTGAGTGTCTGCTTTGATACACTGCTGGGTAGAGTCTTTCAGAGGCCCTCTGTGGTAGACTCACATCTTGTTCCTTGTTTTCACCCTCTTCCAATGTCTGTTCTGTTCACCTTACTGAATGAGGGTTGAGCAGCTTACCCAGGGTCCTCCTTCTTGCTTAGCTTCTTTTCGTGTGCAGATGTTAGTATGAACTGTATCTCATTCTTAAAGGTTGTTTTGCTTGGGGTTTTGTTGTTTTTGTTTTACCTGTCTCGGGGATTGAGCCAGGGCCTTCTCATCCTAGGCAAGAGGTCTACCTCTCAGCTACCTTTTTAGCCCATTTCTTTTTGGAAATAACAAGTTGACATCTCTGTTCTAGTTTTCACTCATCTTTAACAACTTCGGATTTCCATATTTTTCTAAAATGTGGCCTGCATGAAGCTGTGTAATGTGTTAACTTGTAGCAGTTCATGGTAAACTTCCATAATTAAAATTATTTTGTTTGAAGTCTAAATGAGAAAATTCTCCATTTCTTTAACTCCTGAGTCGAGCTATTGATACTGACTTTTATTACTACTATTGCTGTCATCTTTTGGTCATGTTTTGCTCCTGCCATTGTTTAAGCATCACACGTCCGTGCATGTATCATCTGACGACACCATCATGTTGTGATTTGTAGGATCTCTCTCTAACCACGTCTTGACATTCCTGCGAGACCTCACATAATAACATACAGGCAAACAAACCAGAAGCGACGAGAAATCAGACTCGTCCTTCTTAGGGTTACTATTGCTATGACGAAGCATTATGACCAAAGGCAAGCTGGGGAGAAGAGGGTTTATTTGGCTTATACATCCTGAGTCACAGTCCACCGAGGGAAACCAAGGTAGGAACCCAAACCCGGCAAGCACCAAGAGGCAGGAGCTGGTGCAGAGGCCCTGGAGGGTGCTTTCCTCAGCTTGCTTTTCATCGTTCTCTACCACAGCTGCGGTGATCCATTTGTTTCCACTGTTGGTGTGGCCAGGCACCTTACACAAAACTGGTACAGAAACAAGGATTTGGTTTAGATTACAGTTTGAAAGGGCGGTCTGCGCCTCAGTGAGAAGAGCATGCTGGGGTTCACGATGGCTGGAGTCCCACCAAAGCTGAGGCAGTGGGCGCTGGTGCTCAGCGACTGTGGCCTTTGGTTTGGTTTGGTTTGGTTTGGTTTGGTTTGGTTTGGTTTGGTTTGGTTTGGTTTGGTTTTAGTTTTTTAATTCAGTCCAGTCACATTCAGTGTAGATTTTCCCTCTGGAAACTTCCTCAAAGACTCCTCAGAAGGACGTGTCTCAAGTGATTTCAGGTGAACAGTGAACGTCAACCACCGCAAGTCCGCACCTAAATACACCACTTTTAAGCAATAACATTCTATTCTTGCTCCTCAAGGGTTCATGACGATCTCAAAATGCAAAGGCACTTACACTTCTTAAGGAATCTAACTTTGTTCAAAAGTCCAAGTTCAAAGCCGATTCCTGGACTTCAAGTAATCTCCTATAAGCCTCTTTGAACTGTTTTCTTAATTAAACGTGTCCTATATATAATGCACAGAATAAAACATTTCTATCTCCAAAACCAACAAAACAAAACAAAACAGAAAAAGGAATCGGGAACATAACAATAAAAATGTATCAAAGCAAGATATAAGCACAGCAGGGCAAGCGCCCAGGCCTGCGCTTCCACATCTGCTACGTGGGTCTCTTGATAGCATGGGTTTGGCTCTGATGACTTGGGAAGAACTGGCCCCTCCAGTTCTGCTGCCTGTCCTGTAGGTATCCTCTCTCTTGGCATCTCCATTATCCTGGGGCCTCCCCTGCAACTCTGGCTTCTCCATCATAGCTTCACACAGTGACTTCTCATGGGAACCCAACCTTGACACACATTTAAAGCTCACTGGCTTCTCTGATCCCATAACTCTTACATCCTGCACAGCCTGTGGGCAATACTGCCAGATTCTGTCACCAGCTTGAAGTTTAGTCTGCCTCCTCCTCCTGCCACTGCTGTGGTGGTACCTGTGCCTCTTGGTAGCTGAGTCTGGCAATCTGCTTCTCTGCATATCTATTTTCATTATTATTATTATTATTATTATTATTATTATTATTATTATTATCATTTACAACTTATTTATTTCATATCCCGGCTGTAGCCCCATCCTTCCTGGTCCCACCCTTCTTCCCTCTCCCCACCTTTGTCCCTCCCCTAGTCCACTGATAGGGTAGATCCTTTTCCCCTACTATCTGACTTCAGCCTACCAGGTTTCATCAGAACTATCTGGATCCTCTTTCTCTGTGACCTACTCAGGCCACCTTGCCAGGAGGAAGTGCTCAAAGAGCTGGCCACTATGTCCATGTCAGAAACAGCTCCTGCTCCCCTTACTTGGGAACCCACATGGAGATTGAGCTGCCCCTGAGCTACATCTGAGCAGGGAGTCTAGATTTATCAGTCTCTGCAGGAACCCCTGAGCCCAGATATTTTGGTTTTGTTGGTTTCCTTGTGGAGCTCCTGTCCCCTCCAGGTCTTTCTATCTCCATAAGATTCCCTGAACTCTACTCAAAGTTTGTCCATGAATCTCAGCAACTGCTTCAATACTTTTATGAGTGGAGTCTTTCAGAGGCCTCCTGTGAAGGCTCCTGTCCTGTTCCCTTTCTTCTCCCACTTCCAATGTCTATCCAGTTTGCCCTTCTGAATGCAGATTAAGCCTCTTCCCCAGGGTCCTCCTTGTTGTTTAGCTTCTTTAGGACTATCGATTTTATTATGTTTATCCTATATTATATGACTAATATCCACATATAAGTGAGCATATGCCATGTGTGTCTTTCTGTTTCTGCTTTACCTCATTCAAGATGGTCTTTTCTAGTTCCCTCCATTTACCTAGAAATTTCATGATTTCCTTGTTTTTAATTGCTGAGTAGTATTCCATTGTGTAAATGTACCACAATTTCTGTATCCATTCTTCAGTTGAGGGACATCTAGGTTGTTTCCATACTGTGGCTATTACGAATAAAGCTGCTACAAACATGGTTGAGCAAATGTCTTTGTTGTATACTTGAGCATCTTTTGTATATATGCCTAGGAGTGGTGTAGCTGGATCTTGAGGAAGTGCTATTCCTAATTGTCTGAGAAAGTGCCAGATTGCTTTCTAGAGTGATTGTGTAAGTTTGCTCTCCCACCAGCAGTGGAGGAGGGTTCCCCTTTCACCACATCCTCTCCAGCATGTGTTGTGACTTGAGGATAGCTTTTTTTTTTCAAGCAGAGAGCTTCTTCAGTCAAGGTCTTGCCTTTCAAAGTAATTTTCAGGTTGGAGCCCTGAAAGGGCAGAGCTTTGTTCTTCATTTCCTCCCCCTCTCCTGCACCCAGTAAAAGCCACTGCTGGGCTTTCTTTTTCACATTCTAATTTCTTTACCAGGTACAGCTTTTCTTCAGACCCACATTGTCTGTAACTTTGACTTTCCCAGCCTTTTTTCCTTGCCAAACTGCTCAGTTTTCATGTGTTTCTGCTTTCTCTCGCTGTAGATCTAAGGGGTTAGGCAGCAACTGCCCCAATTCAGATGTCAAGCTGCCTTCAAATTTCCTCTGCAAACAGCTTAACTCATTGCTTTTGAATTCTGCCTCTGCCAGATTTTTCAGGACACAGGAGAATACAGCAAGATTCTTTGCCAAAATGTAACACAACTGGCCTCCATTCCAACTCCTGATAGTCTCTATTCTTCCCTTCTTCAGTCATCACTGTCTACCTGTTTATCAGCTTTATGGTCTTCTATATTTCCACCAGAATGGTCCATTATTCTCTGGTTACAGCATTCTAGAGTTTCTCTAACCCACAAATCTAAACTATTTCACATTCCTCTCTCAAATCAGTTCCCAAGGCTACAAACCACATGGCTAGGTTCATCACAGCAGCATGCTCACTTATTCACACCAAAGCTTCTCTGTTAGTTACTTTTCTCACTGCTACGAAATAAACAGTTGAAAAGGAATCACACATGAGAGGAAAGACTTGTCCGGGACCACAGGTTGTGAGGACAGTTTCTACGTGATGAGGAAGGTGTGTCAGGGTTAACAGTGGCAGGTGTGTGTGTGGTTGGGAGCCTCACATCTTGGAGGGCTATTAGGGTCCAGAAGATGCTGAAAGAGTGACTCCAAAGTTGAGCAGCATACAAACAATGAAAGGTATTTGTCCTGCAGAATAAACTGCTGGGGATACCACCTTCACAACATGGCAGAGGCCCCCAGGGGCACTAAAGGCCTCATTTAAAGTCAGAGAGGGGATTTCTACTGTGGCTACCTAACCTCAACTGGGATTGGCTGGTGCCCATGGAGGCTACATGAGTGCAATTGAAAGGTTCAAAGTTTAAAATTAGAGTCTTGAGGCAGAAGGACTGAAGTCCTGGTTAAATTTTAGACAAAGGACCAGGTTAATTAAGACATGTCCAGCCTGCAGCAGGGAGTAATCAGGCAAGACCACATTCCGTCCTGCTTATGACCACAGAGAGTGCTAATTGTTCTTCCCTAGCAACAGCTAATCAGCACATTCCAGGCATTATTCATGATCAAATACTCTCCAGACTGCCGGGCTGGAACCGTTTTATGGTCTTGGTGCCTTAAGTAGACCCCCTACCCAAAGCTTGGAGCCCCCACTTGCAGTTTTGCCCTTTAAAAACCTTGTTCCCCTAGATTTCAGCACTGCATCTCTCTCTGTTTCCACAGGGAACTTGCAACCGGGGCTCGAGCTTATATTAAATAAACCCTCTTGTGTTTTGCAATGGATTCAAGTGCTGGTGGTCTTTTGGGGTCTTGCAATGTGGGCACAACAGGACTTGGCCCATGCCTATCAAAGCTGCATGACTCTGATCAGGGCTTAAGGGCTTCTCAGAGCAGTAGCTAAGCAGCTTTGTCTTCTCCATCTTGTCTTGGCTATTTCTGATTGATTGCCCCTTTTCTGTGGTTTTTCCTGCAACTTTTAGGCCTATTCTATCTAATAAGAAAATGAATATTTAACCAGACCCTCTCAGGACCAGGAATAGAGTGATGGTGACATTCATCTCACTTTCTCCTTTTTTCCCTGGCTTGTAGTATAGTACCTCTTACACTCAGTTTTCCTTCTCTTACAATTCCCTAAAAACATGCCCAGACAGCAAACAAACAAACAAAACCTCCCTAGCGGTGTGTCTCCTAGGTGAAACCTACTCTATTCAAATTGACAATGAAGATTAACTATAATACTATCCTGGTTTAATGGATGGATACTCCTAGTTTACCAACCAAAAGGGATTGTCTTATATTTTCAGTACATCAGCATTTTCCCAAAATAAACTGATCACTGTGATTAGACTACTACACTTTCAACTACATCTTCTGGCATTTTCATTCCAGGTGCCTGAAGTCAGTGTGAGGTTATTTGCACTAGATTCTCATTTGGACATTAATAAAAGTCCTCAGTTCTTTACTCCTTTATCCTTCATGCTTCCAAAGTCAGCTCTCCTTTTCCAAAAGTACATATAATTTCCATGGGATATAAATAATTTCAAAAAACACATGAGAAAATTTCTGAAATAGATTTTGCCTCAATTTTATATCAATTTAGCTATTTTAAAAAAGATCCTGAATATAAATGCATTTGCTTCCAAACCTTGAAAATCTGACTCCATTGTTTAATCCTAATTAGTATTCCTATTGAAAACTTTGATGCTTGATTCTTATTTTTACAATGTGAATTTAAAAAAATTACATTTGTTTATTTATTATTTGGGGCCACAGCACCGGAGTATTCCAGGGCATATGTGTGAAGGTCAGAAGAAAACTTTTAAAAAGATCTGTTTTCTCTTCTACTGTGTGGGTTCCCAGGATGGAACTCGGGTTGTCAGATGTGGCCAGCACCTGCACCACTGATCTTTTGGCCCTTAGTACCTTAAAGGATTGTTTTCCCTCCTCTTCATCCTTCTCCCTTTCTCCCTTTACCTCCCTCCCTCCCTCTCTGCCTCTTCTCACATCTAAATGCTTTTAGAATTTTCTTGGTCTTTGATGCTATTAAATTACTTGACTCCATCTCTATTTCAAAATACTCCTGTTTCTTAGAGCTTGTACCATTCTTTCTTTATGTTTATTATTTTTCCTGGGCACATATAACTGCTTTGCTTAATGACACTACCTAAAAGTGCAGGAAAAGCCTTTGCTTGTATTTTTAATAGGAAATAATAATGAACAACATAGACTACATGGCAAGCCAGGGGACATGGGAGAGATGGCAAAGAGGTTAAGAGCACTGGCTACTCTTCCAGAGGTCCTGAGTTCAATTCTTAGCAACCACATGTTGGCTCACAACCATCTATAATGAGATCTGGTCCCTCTTCTGGTGTGCAGGTGTGCATACAGACAGAACACTGTATATATAATAAATATATCTTTAAAAATAAAAAAGACTATATGGGGCGGAGAGCTAACCTTTGCCAGTATTTGCTTTCCCTTTTCAGGATAGACTTCTTGCTTGGTATACTCCCAAGACCCACTAGGGGCACAGCTCACATCCCTGAGCAAATCACTACCACCTCCACCACCATCAACTCCACCTCCACCACCCACAACCACCATCATCATCATCTCTGCCACCATCTCTACCACTACCACTTTGTATGTTTGTGTGTGTTATTGTGTGTGTATGTGTGTGCATGTATGTGTGCATACACAGATGTGCTTGCTCCTGCAGGTTTATGTGGAGAGCACAGGTTGATACTTGAGTGCCTTTTATCTGACTGAACCTAAAGTACACCATTTTAGAATGCCTGACTAGCCAGCATACCCACTTGGATCCACGCCCCAGCACTGGGCTTCCAACTTGTGCTGCTGTGCGTTCTGTGGATCTGAACTTAGGTCAGGCTTACACAGAAAGCATTCACCCACTGAGCCATCTCCCAACACTAGGAAACATTAAAATGGTTCTCTGAGCTGTTTTATATCAAAGTAGACTAACATTTTATGTATTTTATGTACAATTTTTTTAAGTTTTAACAAAACTTGTTGGCTTATTTGTTTTAATCATAGATGAATTGTCATTTTTTCCTTGTGTTGTTACCGGCTGCATATTGGTCTGCTCATATGACAGCTGATTAAGTAAAAACTCAAGGTACTGAAGCAAGGAAAGTGACATCATTTGAGAAAACATTGACAGGAAATGTGAAAGACTATCATTCAAACTCTGGGGGTCTGTGGATGGTTTTTAATGGAAAGGCTCTTCAAGAAAATGGAAGTAAATTATGCAAACAAAATCAAGAAATTATTTTTTTAATTTTATGCCACAGGCACCATGGAGTCTGGCTGTCTACAGTCAATATTGTCCAGACTGTCTGGGTTACTGCAGCTAGTTTCTGGTTACGTATAATACATGTACAACTTGAACTATACGTTAACAGACCACATGTTTCCTCTCTACAGAAATTCATATTGTTAAAAAAAAATTAAGTTGTGAACACTGTGTTCCATGATGTCACTGGTGAGCTATGAATTCTCAGCAAGACTGGAACCTCTAAGGCTTATGTTCGTTTGGAACATGGAGTTACTGTTTTGCCATAGCCCTTTGCCCACAAAATCATCTTCCTCTCCCACATTATGCAAAAGACATACATAACTCCTATAGGCCTGTCAGAGTAAATAAGAGGCTGCCTGTCAACAAAGACCATGTGAGCTTCCATGTATGTTATGAGCAATGTCATTGGCTAGTGATGAACAAATGTCCATTATAATTAGATAATTAATTACCAGAAGGTGATCATATAGCATCATATTTACTAGGAATTATTTCAAAACTTTTACACAAAATTAAAAATCTAAGTATTATTTATAGAAACATATTGTTTCTATGTTCACTCTACCCAAAACAGCCCCAAAGACATTTATGGTAGGTAAACACTGCATTTATGAGGACTAGTGGAGGAAGTTTAAAAATCATTGCACACAAGACATTATTATTTCACTTCTTCATTTCTTATGTTTATGTAGGTTTTCCTTTCAAAACAGGAAGTGTCAAGTTCTTTTAAAATATGTCTTTAGGTAAAATATATTCTATATAAGCTTGTTTGGGAAATTATCCTTGAAGATGAACTTTTCAAAAATTCAGAGCAGCAAGGTTGATTCTTACTTGAGGGTCTGAAAACCCAAGAAAAGAGAAAAGGAAAGTAGTAATGTGTTCTTACCACCCATCTGTTGTCTCCATTGGAGCTAGAATCTTACAATATCCATGTAACGATTCATAACCTGTGATGAAGAGCTTTGTCCCAGGCTGCTAAGAAGCGTCCCTGAGGAGCATGTAACTGTTGCTACTCTTCAGAAGAATTGCACCAGTGAGGAAGCTAGGCAGGCTGCTGGACTGACTAATAGCAGAGAGAGGTGGCCTGTGTCACTTTTTGTCTTAAGGGACATTACAAGGGTAGAGCCATTGTTCTAAAGCAGTTGAGCCAAGACTGCAACCTAGTGGTGAATTTGTTCTTTCTAGGCCTCTGGCAAACAGGACAGGGAAGAAGTGTGATCATGAGCTGCCTGTTGGAGGCCAGCTCAGGTGGGAGAGCGGCTGTCACTGGATGCCTGGAGCTCCTACTTCTACGTGTGTTTTCCAGCTTCTTCAGTAACTTCTGCCCACGTCTCCCTACTTGTCTCTCAACATTACTACCTGGAGGAAAACACTGGAGTTTATTTTCTCATGGTTTTGCTAACTTTATGAAACCCATGTTACTCCATGTCTGACTTTTATTTGCCTTTATTTTTATTACTGAAGTAATTCAGGTCATATTTTTCACTAACCTATGTCACTTTTTCATAGGATGTGATTATAACATAATTCTCAATATTCTTTGGCTCAACAATAGTATTCAGCTTTTTAGAGTTTGAAGCAGCCTTGATTCCTTCTTTTGACTTTTTTTTTCACATTATATTGACCTACATAGCAATTTTTATTGACCTGGAAGTCCTCAGGTTTTATTTTTATGATCACCTTTAACAGTCAATGTAGAATATTCAAGAAATGCCTTTGAGCACAGACTACAGTTCCAGTACTTGGGAAGGGAAACGAGGAATGTTGCTCACTGGAGGACAATGTGAGGTACACATTAAGATCCTGTCTCAAAAACCTGTCAGCATAAAAATTTGAATCCCTTATTTTGTACATTTTAATCTTGTTTTTTAAAATCTACTTGAACTTTACCCAAAGTTTCTGTTAATTCTTTGGGACACAGTGGTGGGTTGAACAGGTATGACCTCATAGACTCACGTGTGTGAATGCTTGGTCCATAGAGAGCAGCCCTAGGAGGTGTGGACCCAATCACAGATTTAGGGAGACAAAGGCAATTGGAAAAGTTTGTTTGTATTATGGGCAGTTTTAATTAATGATAGAAAATGTCCAAAGAATTGTTGGGAAGGAAACACACACACATGCACACACGTACAGACAGACAGTTACGCACATCTTCCTTTGATTAGAGACACACAGATCTAGCACACTTTGGGAGCTTTCTGTCACCAATGGAGCCCTGAAGCAGGACCATGCTGCTGCTCACAGTACCTGCACTACCTTCCAGGCTGGAATAGCTCTATTTTGAACTTTATATATATATAAACCTAACCCTCCCATATATACATGGGAGACTTACATCACTGATTATATTCAGTGCTGTTATTGGTGTGGGATTAAGAAATCTGGGACTCTGTGATTCTCAGGTCAAGCTTGTGCACAATGAGTGTCTGTCCAGCTGTCCATGAGTAAGGCCTTGGGCTCTAGAGAAGTTGTTGTTTATAATCTCAGAAAGCCTATTTGTAGCCTCATGCTCTTTCCTCATTCAACCCCACGTCCCCAAATCACTGCCAGAGAGAGCATCAAGTCGGTGAGAACACAGAGAAGAGAACAATGAATGTGTGCCAATGGATCTTGGACAAGATGAATATTTGTACATAGTTGAGAGATGTCATAAACCCTAGCACTACGTAAGCTAAACCCTTAGACCAAAAGTATCTATAAAATGATACCATGAAACTTCTCAGCCACTTAAGATCTGTAAGAAGAGACCACATTCAAGTATCAGAACTTGTCTATCGTGTAAGTGCAACCTGAATCCATTCCAGAGAAGCCATGCTACTTGGAACTCACTTGGAAGTCTAGTTATGTTTGGGTAAACTTGTGTCAGTATCACTTTTGTTTACCTTTTCTTTAAAATTTGAGATGTGGTTTCTTTGTAAGCCTGGCTGTCCTAGAACTAGCCCTGTAGACCAGGCTGGCCTTGAACTCACAGAGATCCATGTGCCTCCCAAGTGCAGGGATTAAAGGTGCATGCATGCCACCACTGGCCACCCTTGTTTACCATCTTCGATTTCTCTTCTCTGGCCTCTCTTCCATAGGCCTGGAAGGCCAGAGGCAGTGCTTCTGAACACAGCACACACACTGCTGACCATGTGGGAGATGCTTTCGTGTGATACATGGAGGTTTCATTTAACAGTCACCTCCCTTAAGCAAACCAGGAACAAGAAAAAACAAATGCACAGCTGTGAAGTTTATGCACATGTATGTATGTAAAACAGAGCAAGTAAACTTAATAAAACACTAAAGAGTGGTGCAAGTAACAGTCACAGCGGAAAAATGTGAAGGCGGTACTTAATCTGATGTGCAAAATACTGTTTTCTCTCACAAAGACAGAAATCCTGCTCCTTGGTGTAGATAAGCAGTTACATCTTGCTCAGTTTGGATCTTAACTCTGTATTAAAGACTTGATTTCCATTGAGGATCCTTAAAAGACCAGGTGTAGGAAGACGGGGGGACCCTGGCATTCTCCAGGCTTGCTGTTTTCCAAGCTTTACTTGGAAAGGATTGCAGAAACCTCAAGAAATACTCTCTAAAACTCCCATGCAATGACATTCCATTTCTCTTCTGAAGGACACATTTCCTCCGTTGGGACTTCTCTCACTGTGACAAAATACCTGGCTCATCAGCTTCTAATGACAAAGAATTTACTTACCTTGCAGGCCTTCCACTGAGGTGTCCAAAGGAATCAACTAGTCTAAAAGCATAAAATGCTTAGAATTTACAAAATATATTTTACAGTGAACTTGAACATCGTCATAGTCAAAGTGGTTAGTTAGTTAGAGATGAATTTATCCAACGCTAGACTGTCCAGCTAATCCATTGTCCTTATCCAAGAGAGGCACTGGGGAGCCAAACTGCAAAGGGTGTCATGAGATGGCCTGGAGTTCTCACCTGCTGGCTCTGCTGGGATTGGCAGTGTGACCTAGCAGCCAGGGGGTTCAAGGGTACTCCAGCCACACACGTGATACATGCTCATGATTACAGCATGTCTTCAGAGTGCACTGCTGTCCCAGCCACACAGACTGCTTACTACAGAAACCTACTTTGCTATAGAATACTAACCTAGCTTAGTATTCGCTAGGTTATGTATATATGTTATGAATACATGTATTCATGTATTCATATACAGGTTATGAATATATGTATAGTATATACATATATTCATAATATACATATTTATATACACACACACTTACATACTTATATACACACACACCATTCACACAGGCTTTGTGATACATGCACTGCCAAGCAAGCCAAACCACCCAAACCCTCAGCATAAGCTCACACAGTGAGGAAAGTGTCCAAATAGCATAACCGCTGAAGGGTGGCAAGCCCACCCTAAGACCACCCGTGTCTTTACAACATTTCCATTCACAGCTTGCGGGGACACTGCTCAACAGATGTTACAGCCTAAGCATGGCATCTCCTAGAGCTGTGCAGAAAACAGCTGGCATGGATGCAGTTCTGTTTCTGAACATGGACAGTCACCTTTTAACCCGAGGACACAAGGATATCAGCATCATTCGTCACAGCTGCAATCAGATTTCACACATGTTCTGCAGTTGGCATATGCTACCTTTTTCTGTGGAGTCAGTCTGTGCATATCTTAACTGGCACAGGTTTTGCTTTGGTTTGAATTTGTGTGTATCTGCCCATTCTGGAAGAGCTACAGGGCAGCCATCTTACATACCTTGTAACGTAATTAGTCCCTTCCTTACAGATTAACAGCTAACTTTTTACTAGAGTGTGTGGCTGCACAGTGAAAAGCTATAGCTTCCTTCTTTTGTGCGGAAAGGTTTCCATTGGAAATTGGATCCATAAATAACTTTGTAGTTAAAATATATAGAGACAAAACAGAAAGGAGGTTTTTGCTATCTTTATAAACTGATATGCAGAATATAAATTATTTTCTGAGTGTATTTATAAGCTGTTTGACAGACACACTCATGTCCATACTTCAACATGTGTTTTTAAAGGCCAGTAAGTCCTTGCTATATGCCAGTATTATGTTCTATTCTTTAACTATAAAAGCCTGTATCAGTTTGTTAGGCTTTTTACTTTAAAACAATCAGTCAAAACTGATTTTCAATATGAAAAACAAAATGCTGTTCTAACATGAGGAGGGGGAAGGTGATTCATATATTCATATTATATTCCAATTTTAGTGTGTGGTAGGGTAACATCTGTTAGGAAAAGAAAACCAAAACCAAAACCAAAAACAAAACAGAGCCGGCCTGTCAGCAAGAAACGGAAGCTGTCTAGCAAATGAGACAGGGAGAGCGGAGTTCTGCAGGGCCCCAACAAAAGAGCCTGTTGGCTAGCAAGGTTGAGGGAGCGCCTCTACAAATCCGTCTGTTAGGACAGACACTTGCTCTCTCGGCTTCCTCTTCCTCACTGCCCCGCCTGCAGGTGGAATGTCTTTCCAGGGACCCTTCCGTGTTTGTTTATTTGTTTGTTTGTTTGTTTGTTTTTTAGACCAGGCTGGGGTTTGAGACCATGGGATATCGGGAGTTAAAAACGGAGCTATTTCTTGGACCAATTTTTAAATTTGTAGACCGTCTGAAACCAGGGGAAGTTTTCCCAGGACACACAGATTTTACAAACCATGTGCAGCTTGTATCTTATTTTCTTTTTCACGTCTCCCCTTAATCACGTCTCAGTTCCCCAATGACTCAGCAGAATGATAGACAGCTGGGGTTACTGACTGAGTCTCTGGCTGGTGTCGGAATACTGTGTGTCTCGTAGAGGCTCGTTTTCAAGTGGGGAAAAGGCCTTAACCTGAATTTTTTCCGATACTGGAATTTAGATACTGGAGACCACCAACATTAGGGATGAAGACCCCTAGATCCTTGTGTTTTGTTCTTCAGGTCGGCATTCTCAAATTTATCTTTGCTGTATCAAAGATTCTAATTTATTTCTAGTATGTTAGCGTGTGATTATGTGCTTTTTATCCAATATTTATAAAGGTATGCTCTTACTCAGATATCAATGTAGTCTTCCTCAGAGGAAAAGAGGCCCTCCATCTTCCGGACATGGTCTTCCAAATTGCTGCTGTTGTCAGGTGTAATCAGTAATGTTCATATTTTTATTCTTCTCCATACATTTCTATTAAATGGACCTTTGATAGTGCACATCAATTTTTGACACTATCAGCTTCTGTACATTCCTCTTGGTTTTTGTGCTTTAGCAGAAATTCCTGAGTGAAATGTTCACTTTTGTTCTTCTACAATAGCTTAGCTCTTCTGCCTGCTTATTGGGTTTCTTTTTTTTTTCCCCAGTTAATTTTTAGACCTCGAATTCACCATTCGTTTTTGTTTTTGTATAAATTTAGTGCCCTCTCTTACCACTGTAGAATAATGTACTTTAAAAAGAGATGTTGCCAGTGTCAAAAATGTGTTTTCTTCTGCCTCTGTGGCACTCATTCCATGGCAGTGGTGTCTTGATGATCATTCCACCATGACCTCATCTTGGTAACCATTAGTTCCTGCTACATTTGCCTTTGTGTCCCCACCCGTGGGTGGAGGACAATACTGAGTTTTCATTTGGCATTTGGGAGAGGAGGTAAAATGTGCCTCTCAACTACACACTACAACTTAGCTCTGCTCTGCTCATTCAGAACACGGTCAGGCGTCTATGTCAAGTCCCATCTCTTCTGGTGTCATCCTCACCTGGATGAATGCTCATTACAGCCAGTTGATCATGAAACACCCTTGACTTTATTGCTGCTATTGCTTTTTTTGACAGCAGTGTTCTAAAGGCTTTTGCTCTGCCCCAGACAGCATCGATTTTTCACCCTTTATCCAACTCTGCTTTTGATCACTAATGATTCTTCCCAGTCCTTTGCTCACCAAAGTATCTTTTTTGACTTCAGAGTTTACATAATTTGCTTTGTTGCTAGGAATGCTTAATCATAAATTTCACTTTAAAAGTTAAAAAGAGTATGAACCATTCCCTCAGCTGTACCATATGTTAAAGTAGAAAATGTCTAAAAATTTTTTAAGAAGATTGAAATTATATCAGCCATTTTTCCCAACCACAGAACCATGAGGTTAGAAATCAGTCATAGGGTCCTGAGAATATATTTAAGTAATAAGACACTTGCCTAGCATAAAAAATGCCCTGTGTTCAACCCCTGACAAGAAGAGAGGAGAAAAGAACAAAAGAAAGAGATGGGAAAGGAAGAAGGAAAAATAAATTAGTACATTTTTCAAAGTTACTTGTTCCTGAACAATCAGTGGGGCAGAGGCTCAAAAGGGAAATAAAATGCTATCTTGAGATAAAGGAGAATTGAAATAGAGCATGTCAAACCTGTGACAGTTCCGGGAAGGGAGCGGACAACCATAAATGCTTCCATCAAAAAGAAACTCTCTTTCCCTTATGTATTTCAAACTTCAGACTGTCTACTAGTGTTGCTCAAAGTTCACATAAATAAAATGAAGCTTGTTTGTTTTCTGTGAATCAACAGAGATCTTAAAAGAGAATTTGTCTCCATTCCATTATTCCATTCTAGTCCTTGAGCAAAGTTTATACTCAGCCTGAGAACGGGGAAGAGTGGATAAAACATGGCACTTTAAGACTTTGATAAAGTACCCCAGGACCTACAAGACAAAGATTTTCATCATTTTGTCCAGGAATCAGCCTAGCACACTCCAGCTTCCATGGGACTATTAGTCGTTCTGGGCAAAGTTTTTCCAGTGTCTTTTAATGAAATGGGAGCAGAAAGAATGATTGGGAAGTGGCCTGTGTGTTATCATAATACTACTCATTGGGTGAAAAGTGCATTTGTGAGCAAATCTGGCACTGCCTAGCAACTGTCTCCAGGCAAGAGGGGCTGGGACCCAGCTGCCGCTGCCTTCCAGGAACCAGCAGCCTGTTTCCGCACACTGACAGGATATCTGTTTTGGATAGCCGGGATTACAACATTAAGGTACAGTTCTTAATTATGAATATTTTGTTTGTTATTGATTGACACCTTTAACCTGTATTACTATAGTCTATCTGAATCTGTATAAATATACAGATTTTGAAATACAATGGAATATAACATCTGAATGTAAGGAGGTGATATTTTTAAAACCCTGGTGATTCCTTTTCAGCCTAAACTCTGCCACTTTCATTGGCCCAGGACTCTCTACCTTCATTCCACATACATCTGCCGGCATAGGGAGTGATGTTAAACATGCCACAGGAACTTCTCCCAGACCTCCCAGATAACCTGCCCCTGACCTTCCTACTTCCCCTGGTGGTGGCCTACACTTTCTCTTTACCCCTGCTTCAGGACAGAGCTAAGCTGAGAGTGGTGATGCAGAATGTTTGGGAGAAAGTGGAGGAGTATGTGAGGAGCATGTCAACGGAGCACAATTCTCTGTGCTTAGACAGTTTGGAGGAATGCAGCCAATACTGTAGCCTCCAGCTGGTTGAGCTCTTGGTGATCTTGAGCAGTCAAGTCTCTGGGGCTTTACAGTTTCACCCTGAGAATATTATACACATCTTCAAAGTGTTTTTATCATATCAACACCTCCACTCCCTTCCAGCTCCTCTCAGAATCTCCATATCTTCTTCTCAACTTAGTATTCTCTCTCTTTCTCTCTCTCACTCCCTCTCTCTCTGTCTGTCTCTGTCTCTCTCTGTCACTGTTTCTCTGTCTCTCTCTGTGTCTCATTCTGGGCTTCAGTTTTTCGAAACAGAGTTTCTCTTTGTAGCCTTGGCTGTCCTGGACTCCCTTTGTAGACCAGGCTGGCCTCAAACTCAGAAGAATCTGCTTGCCTCTGCCTCCCCAAGCTCTGGGATAACAGGCATGTGCCACCCCACCCAGCTCTCTTTTTGTTAAACAACCCATTTAAAATAGCTCCAACATGCCTGTGTGCACATGCATTCAGGGGCATCCAGTAGAGCATGGAAACCTTACAGGGGCCATACCCCTGAAGAAAAGTACTCTGCCTCCCCAGCTGCCATGAACCATCAAGAGCTACTCAGCCACAGGTGAAGCCAGGTGACCCCCTCCTCCACTCATGCTGGAGTTTTGAATGGCTCCATCTTATGTAGGTCTTGAGCCACACATATTTACTTAGCAAATTAAGCAAGCAATAGTCCAGCACCTAAGCCATAGTCTTCTACCCCAAACTCTTGTTCCCACCCTTTGATACCTCAGCCAACGCTCCCATTTCACATGGTTGTGATATTCATAACTCCAGAGCCCACACTTTATAGCAACTCTTGACCAGCTCCTAGATTTTCTCTCTGCTCATACTTTAAAAAAACCTTTACCAAACTGTATTTTCCTAGCTTGCACATGGAAAATATCTTCCTGTTGCCCTAAAGGACAAAACAGTGATATGGCTGAGTCTAGAGACAAAGAGAGGATAAGCATATTTCTTAGGTAGAAATTTCAAACTTCTCTGTCCATTGGGTAGGAATTAGAATCCACTCCAGAGGTTCCCTGCCTGTGTAAGAGCTAAAGAAACATGTCTGTGGGTAGATCCTCCACTTGACAGAAACAGATAAAGAGAGACTCCCTCACCACTTTCCCATGCTCACTTAGGATCCACACATGAGCTGAAAGAGAAATCTCTCATTGTGATGTATGCTTCTTAGCACATGTATGGCCTTTCAGTATTAACCATAACATGGACAGCCAACACAAAGGGCCATGGTCTTCCCTAGTCAAGGAAGCAGGCATTTTTGAACTCCAATTTCTTGTGATTTGCTCCCAGTAGAGAAGAACTAGAAAGAGACATGAAGTTTCTGGAAACCACCATTTCTGTTCTTTCTTATTCAAAGCCAAGGAGTTAGTCCTAAGGAAGAAAGGGAGAGGAACTAAGAGAATGTACTTCTTCTAGTGGTTGCAGTGACTGATGGCTGTGAAATCTCTCCATGTTAAAGAAGCCTCTACAACACAAAGATTTAACAGAGCTAGATGGAAGAAAAGAAACAGAGAAGGAAAGTGCAGGAGAGAAGGGGGCAAAACTACTAGGATATATCGATAGACTGGAATAAAGGGGACAGTCTGACATCCTGTGGCTGTCAGGGGAACCTGGACGCCATTGAGGAAGGTTATATGGGATGAGTGTGGAAAAGATGTGTGTAAATGGGAGCCTAGAAAGCTGCTAATGTTTTTTTTTTCCCTTTGGGGGTAGAGGGGGCAGTTATTTTCCTGTTGATATGACAAGATATATGACAAAAGCAACTTAAGGAAGGGTTTAGCTTGGCTTATGTTTGAATATCCAGCCCATTATGGCCGGAAGGGCAAGGTGCAGGAGAGTTAGGCAGCTGCCCACATTATGTCTGCACTCAGGAAGAAGGGTGCTAGAATTCCTGTGCTCAATCACCTTCTCCATTCTATTCAACCCAGACCCCAGCCCACAGGGTACTGCTGATCACATTTCAGCTGAATCTATCCGCTTCTGTTAACTCAGTCTAGAAATTTCCTCACAGGTGAGCCTAGAGCAGTGGCTCTCAACCTGTGCATCACGACCCCTTTTAGTTCTAAAAATACTTACATTGTGATACATAACAGTAGTAAAATTACAGTTGTGATGTAGCAAAAAAGTAATTTTATAGTTAGGAGTCACTACAACATGAGGAACTATATTCAAGGGTTGAAGCATTAGGAAGATTGAGAACCACTGGCCTAGAAGTTTGTCTTGTAGAATCTGTAAGACATCACCAAGAATCTACAATGTAGTTGATTTTACATCCTGTCAAAATTGACAGTATTAGCCATCACAAGTCCACCCCTTGGAAATCACTAGCTTTCACCTCTTGTTTCATAGACTTTGGGCCATATCATGCTGCAAAAATACATTTAATTCCATTTCAAAACTCCATTGCCTTTAGAACTTACCATGTTTAAAGGTCCAAAATCTCTTCTGAGATTCAAGACCACTATGTATACCCCTATGACCATCAGAAAAAAAAAAGTAAACAAAAGTTACATCCAACATAAAATGACACAGAATAAACATCCCCATTCCAAAATGGAAGATAGGGCACGGTGAGGAAAGACTGGACCAAAGTGAGAGCAGAAGCCAACCGAGCAAGAATCAAGTCCCACAGTTTCAGGTCTAACATCTGGGGCTTGAGATGGGAATTGTTTGGGCTCCAACAGTCTTGGGTTGTCCCATCCAAAGGTGAACAAAGGAAAATAATTTTTTCTGTACTCACAAAGACAAACAATAATAAAAAAAAACATTAAGGATCATCAGGAAAAAAATACTAAAATGGCATAACAGGAAATTGAGTAATGTTTTTGGATTAAGGCTTTTTTATTTAGATAATTTTAATATGAATGCACTTATAAAGGAATTGGATAAGGTTTTGTTTTTTTTTTAAGTTTGTGAAGAATGGGTCACATGAGACAGAGGAGTGACCACCTCCTCAGACTAAAGCATGCCATGACTTCCTTATTGGCTTTAATTTGAGCTTAGCAAACAAAACAAGCAAAAAGATCAAAGAAAGAACAGGAGAACTCAGAAATAGATCCCAGGATATATGGGTATTTGATATATAACAAAACCGGTATTTTCATAAAAAGGACATGATGTGCTGTTTTTAAAATGTTACCTATACAATGGTTTAATAATCTGGAGAGAAGATATGTTAAAATAAGTTCCAGACTGTTAAGAAAGAAAGAAAACAAAGACTGTTTATGTGTACTCAAAGAGTCCTCAACTTGACCAACCAAGATAGCATATGGAAACTATTAAAGGGAAAAAAACACAGAAATAATTTTTTATTGATTAAGTTATTTATTTACTTTACATCAGGATAGCAGCTTCCCCTCCCTCTTCTCCTGGTCCCTCCCTTTCACCTCAACCTTCCTGCCCATCCACCTCTCTTCTCCTGCTCAGAAAAGGAGAGGCCTCCCATGAACATCAACCTGCCTTGGCATATCAAGTTGCAGTAAGGCTAGTCACATTTTTCTTCTATTGAGCCTAGTCAAGGGAGCCCAGTTAGGGGAAAGGCAGACAACGTAGTCAGAAACAGCCTCTGATCCTGTTTTAGGAGTCCCACATGAAGACCCAGTTGCACAGTTATTACATATATACAGACGGCCTAGGTCAGACCCATTGATGCTCCCTGGTTGGCACTTCAGTCCCTATGGGCCATGGTTATTTGATTCTATAGTTGTTCTTATGGTGTCCTTGACCCCTCGGGCTCCTTCAATTCTTTATCTCCCTCTTCCACAGGATTCCCCAAGATCCACTTAATGTTTGGTTGTGGGTCTCTGCATCTGTTTCCAGGAGTTGCTGGGTGAAGCCTCTCTGATGAGTTATACTAGACTCCTGTCTTGCAAGTAGAGCTGAATATTATTAGCAGTGTCAGTGGTGGACTTTCTCTCCATGGAACTCAAGCTGGGCCAGTCATTGGTTGACCCTTTCCTCAAATTATGCTCCATCTTTACCCCTGCATGTCTTGTAGTCAGGACAAATTGTGGGTCTAAGATTTTGTGGCTGAGTTGGTGTCCGAATCCCTCCATTGGAAGTCTTGACTGGTTACAGGAGATGGTTCAGGCTCCATGTGCCCTGTTGCTAGGAGTCTTAGCTAGGGTCACTCAGAGATCCTGGGAGTTTCCATTCTCCTAGGTTTCTAGCTCATCCCACAGATGCCCCCGTCCCAGTCCAGCTGTCTCTCCCAGTACTCTCTCCCAACGTCCTCCCTACATCTCATTCTTCCTGATCCCATCCTTCCACCCTTCTTTTACCCAGTGTCCTCCCTCCATCCACCCCAAAGTCTAATCTATTTCCCCTTCTCAGTGAAATACAAGCACACGCACGCGTGCACACACACACACACAACCTCTTTGTTACTTAGCTTCTTTGGGTCTGTGATTTGTGGTATGGTTATCCTGTACTTTGACTAATATCCACTTATAAGTGAATACATACCATGTCCATCTTTCTGGGTCTGGGTTACCTTACTCAGGGTGAACTTTTCTAGTTTCCATCTTTTTGCCTGCAAATTTTACAATGTCATTGTTTTTAATAGCTGAGTAATACTCCATTGTGTAAATGTACCACATTTTCTTTATCCATTCTTGAACTGAGGAACATGTAGGTTGTTTCCAGTTTCTGGCTGTTACAAATAAAGCTGCTATGAACATAACTGTGTAAGGTTCTTGTGGTACGGTGGAGCATCTTTTGGGTATATGCCCAGGAGTGGTATAGCTGGATCTTGAGGTAGATCTATTCTCAATTTTCTGAGAAAGCGCCAAATTGATTTCCAAAGTAGTTGTACAAATTTGCGTTTCCACCAGCAATGGAGGAGGGTTCCCCTTGTTCCATATTCTTGCCAGCATGTGCTGTCACTTGAGTTTTTTATTTTAGCCATTCTAGTGGGTGTAAAGTGAAATCTCAGAGTCATTTTGAGTTGTATTTCCCTGATGAATAAGAATATTGACCATTTCTTTAAGTGCTCTGTGCTGTTAGAGATTTCTGTCATGAATTCTGTTTAGATCTGTACATCATTTTTAATTGGGTTATCTGGTTTGTTGATGTCTAGTTTCTTGAGTCCTTTATGTATTTTGGATCTCAGCCCTCCGTCAGATGTGGAGTTGGTGAAAATCTTTTCCCATTCTGCAGGTTCCTGTTTTGTTCTATTGACAGTATCCTTTGCCTTACAGACGCTTTTCAGTTTTATGAGTTCCTATTTATTATTGATCTTAATTCTTGAGCTGTTGGTGTTCTATTCAGGAAGTTGTCTCCTGTGCCAATACATTCAAGAATATTCCCCACTTTCTTTTCTAATAGATTTAGTGTTTCTGGTTTTATGTTGAGGACTTTGATTCACTTGAACGTAGGTTTTGTGAGGGATGATAAATACGGATCTATTTGCATGTTTATATATGCAGATATCCAGTTAAATCTAGCACCACTTTTGAAGATACTTTTTTTTTTCCATTGTATAGTTTTGACTTCTTTGTCAAAAACCAAGCGTCCATGCGTGTATGGATTTACTTATGGTTCTTTGATTCAATTTCACTGACCAACCTGACTATTTTTAGGCCAGCACCATCTGTTTTTTGTTGTTGTTGTTGTTGTTTGTTTTGTTTTGTTTTTACGGTTGCTCTGTAGTACAGCTTGAAAGTAGCTGTACTCCAGAAATCAGTGATACCTCCAGAAGTTCTTTTATTGTACAGGATTGTTTTAGGTATTGTGAGTTTTTCATTTTTCCATATGAAACTGAGTATTGTTCTTTCAAGGTCTGTAAAGAATTGTGTTGGTATTTTGATGGGAATTGCAATGTATCTGTAGATTGCTTTTGGTAGACTGGCCATTTTCACTATGTTAATCCTTCTAATCCATAAGATGGGAGATCTTTTCACCGTCTGATAACTCCTTCAATTATTTGTTCAAAGATTTGAAGTTCTTTTTATACATATATTCACATGTTTAGCTAAGAGTTATACCAAGATATTTTATATTACTGTGGCTATTATGAAGATTGTTTTTTTTCCTAATTTTTTTTCTCAGCCCAGTTATAATTTGTATAAAGCAAGGCTACTGATTATTTTTTAATTAATTTTGTATCTAGCCACTTTTATGAAGGTGTTTGTCAGCTGCAGTAGTTCCCTGGTAGAATTTTTGGGGTCACTTATATATACTATCATATCATCTGTGAATAGCGATACTTTGGCTTCTTTCTCTGCGACTTGTATCCCTTTGATGTCCTTTAGTTGTCAAATTGCTCTAGCTAGAACTTCACGTACTATATTGAACAGATACGGAGAGAGTGGACAGCTCTGTCTTGTTCCTGATTTTACTGGAATTCCTTTATGTTTCTCTCCGTTCAGTTTGATGTTGGCTATTGGCTTGCTGTATATCGCCTTTATTGTATTTGCATCCTTGATTTCTACAGGGCTTTTATCAGGAAGGGCTGTTGGATTTTGTCAAAGGATTTTTCAGTATCTAATAAGATGATCATGGTTTTTTTTTTCTTTCAGTTTGATTACATTAATGGATTTTTGTATGTTGAACCATCCCTGAATCTTTGGGATGAAGCCTACTTGATCATCGTGGATGATGTGTTTAAAGTATTCTTGCTTTCTGCTTGTATTTTACTGAGTATTTTTACATCAGTGTTCTAAGGGAAATTGGTCTGAAATTCTCTTTCTTGGTTGAGTCTTTGTGTGGTTTAGGTATCAGGGTGATTGTGGTCTCATAAAATGAATGTGGCGTGTCTCTTCTGTTTCTATTTTGTGGAATAGTTTGAGGAGAATTGATGTCTTCTTTGAATGTCTGATAGAATTCTGGAGTAAAATGATCTGTCCTCAGACTTTTTTTTTTTTTTTTTTTTGGAGGGGATTTGAAAGATTTTAATTACTGCTTCTATGCTTCTATTTCCTTAGGGGTTATAGGAGTTTTTAGATTGTTTGCCTGATCTTGATTTAACTTTAGTAAGTGGTATCTATCAAGAAAATAGTCCATTTTGTTTAGATTTTCCAAATTTGTGGAGTACAGATATTTGAAGTAAGATCTAATGATTCTTTGGATTTTCTCAGTGTCTGTTGTTATGCCCCTCTTTTCATTTATGATTTTGTTAACTTGTATATTCTCTCTCCACATTTTAGTTAATTTGGATAAGGATTTGTGTCTCTTATGGATTTTCTCAAAGAACCAACTCTGTTTAATTGATTCTTTGTATTCTCTTTGCTTTTATTTTATTGATTTCAGCTCTGAGTTTGATTATTTTCTATCATCTACTCTTCTTGATTGTGTTTACTTCTCTTTTGTTCTAGAGCTTTCAGGTATGCTGTTAACTCGATAGTATGAGACTTCACTAATTTCTTCATGAATGCCCTTGGTGCTGTGAACTTTCCTCTTAGCACTGTTTTGTGTCTCATAAGTTTGGGTAAGTTGTGCATTCATTTTCAGTGAATTCTAAAGAGTCTTTAATTATTTTCTTTATTTCTTTCTTGAGTCATTGAGTAGAGAGTTTTTCAGTTTTCAGGCTTTCTGTTGTTGAAGTCTAGCTTTTTTCTTGTATTTTTTTAAGGGATTTATTCATTAAAGTTCTCTATCATCTTTATGAGATGGGATTTAAGTTCATTTTCTTGTGCTTCAGTTGTGTTAGAATATCTAGGGCTTGTTGTAGTGGGGTAGCTGTGCTCTGATAGTGCCATATTGCCCTGGCTCTTGCTGTGTTCTTTCTTATGCTGGAGCTCAGAGGACAGCACGCAGGACACCTCTGCTGACTGTGTCACTGGTGGAACTGGTGGGGAGGGGACTGGAGAGTTGGTGTAGGAGCGTCTAACCTGTATGTACCCAGAGATTTGCAGGCCTCCTCAGGAGTGTGGGCTATGGGGCTCAGAGGACAGTGTGAAGCTCACCTCTGCTGACTGTGACCCAGGTGGACTATGCCTCCCTTGCAGCTTTTAATATTCTTTGTTATGTAGATTTAATGTTTTGTTTACTATGTGCTAGGAGCATTTCCTTTTTCTTATTTCTTTCTTTTTTTGTCCAATTTATTCTGTTTTCTGTGAGCTTTTTGCATGTTTATAGCCACCTCTTTCTTTAGGTTGGGGACATTTTCTTCTATGACTTTGTTGAAAATATTTTTTGGGACTTTGAACTGGGAAATTTTTTCCTTCTATTCCTATTATTCTTAGGTTTGGTCTTTTCATAGTGTCCCACATTTTCTGGATGTTCTTTTGTCAGAAGTTTTTTAGATTTAACATTTTCTTTGACCAGCGTTATCAATTTCTTTTATCAAAACTTCTAAGCCTGAGATTCTCTCTTCCATCTCATCTATTCTGTTGGTGATGCTTGTTTCTGTAGTTTCTGTTCTCTTACCTAGGTTCTCCATCTCCAGGATTCCCTCAATTTACCACTTTATGGCCTCTATTTCAGTTTTCATGTCTTGAACAGTTTTATTTATTTTCTTCACCTGTTTGGATGTATTTTCCTACATTTCTTTAAGGGATTTATTCATTTCCTCTTTAAAGGCCACTATCATCTTCATAAAAACTATCTCTGTCTGTCTCTGTCTCTGTTTTTGCCTCTCTCTTTCTCTGTTCCAGGCCTGCTACTGCCAGCACAGTCCTGGGTAAACAGGACTTGGTACACTCATCAGAGCAGCCTGAGGAGGACCACCATGCTGGATTGCCAAAGGCTGCCTAACACAAAGGGCCACTCAATTTGGCAGTGGAGATGGTCTGCTGTCGCTGCTGGGCCTAAAGAAATAATTTTAAGCCCTGTATAGCCAAGGATTGCATGTAAAAATGAAAGGGAATGAGGGTGTTAAAAGAAACTAAACTTTAAAACGTAAATGATAAATGATGGAAACCGTGTGAAACCCATGATAGGGAAGGGTCCAAGCACACAAACGTCCTTACAGTAAGTAGACTAGACGAAACTGCAGACAAAGAGGGCAGGTATGCTTTGAAGAAAGCGTACTCCAATGGCTGGCAAGTACAAGCACTCAACTTAGGTAGGCATTAAAGACAGGCAGGAACTTACCATTTCACTGCCTTTCCATTGGGAAGAGCCAAAAGGGAATGCCCAGCTTCTGAAGAGACTTGGGGACAAGTGTCCTTTCATGCATGAGGAAATGTTTCAGCCTTTTAAAAATGTAGTCTGGGTTGAGTAGCAGGTTGTTGCGTTTGAAACCAGTGTGTGCTACAAAATGAGGCCCTGCCTCAGCAACCAAAACAAGGCAAAATGCAAGCAGGCACTGTCCATTGAAATAAACACACTTCGCTCCCTCTCTCCAGAGTCCATTCCATGGAAAGGAAATCCTCAGTAGGTAAAGCATGCACACAAGGCTGTTTAGGGCAGCAGCAGCAGCTATACCAGGGAGAGACTGAGGAGAGTGAACACACACAGCAGGCCAGTGCCTCCCTCATGTGTGATGACACCCGTGTCTTGTGTCAGGCAGCCAGTAAAAAAGCAACATTGCGATGCTCTCTGCTACATTATGTCTATGAGAGGTAAAACGGCAAGGCTTTAGAATTTCTACCTTCTTGAGCAAAACTGGGCTGATGCTGTTCTCATCTTTCCTTCACTAAGGACCAGGACAATATCCTCCTTCCTGCTTAGGAGCTGTACTTGAGTTTCATCAGTACTGAACACAAGTTAAACTAAGTCCTTGAGGGCAGCTTAGACGATCCTTTTGGAGATTTTTCTTAGTTAAGATGTTGGGCACATAGGAACAATTTTTTTCTAGAGATATTTTAACAGAAATATGTGTTTCCTTGGAAAAAGAGGTTCATTTACCAACAGTAAAAATATATTTGTCTAGATATTTAGAGTTTATTTTTTACATTCCATGTGAAGCAAAGGGGTAAAACCTCTTATAAAAATAAAAGCTGTGTCTAGAGCCAGCTCAGTGGCTGAGATGACCCATCTTCAGTTCCCAGCACCCACATGGCAGCTCACAACCGTCTGTAACTCCATTCCTAGGAGATCCACCGTCGTCTTCTGACCTCAGCAGGCACTGGGCACAGAAGCAGTACCCAGACACACACACAGGCAAAACATATACACATAAAACAAGTACATTCAAAAAGTAAACACTTTAAAAATCAAATGCTGTTAAAAAGCAAGCAAAAGAGTTGGTAATGAATATGGTTCACAGCGAGCCTGTCCCAGCAGAGGCCGAGTCAGAGCATCGTGAGTCACTCGCCAGGCAGGCCTTGGGCCTCACTGTTTTAGAAAGTCGACATTTGTTAGTCCCTCTGTTATATATCATGTCCTACGAACTTGTGTTTTGTTGTGTTGTTTCCACACAAGCCTTGCATTCACAGCTCTCCCTTTCATACTAACAACAGTTTTAATGTGTGTGCACACGTGCGTGAGCACGGAGATGGGAACACTGACCTCTCCTAGAATGCATCAGATAGGCTGGCTTGGCTGACCAGTAGTGAGCCCCAGAAATCCACCTAGTTTTGCCTCCCAGAACTGGAGGGAACTATGTCCAGTATTTTAGGTGGGTTCTGGGCACCTAGCTCTGGATCCCATGCTTTGCCCACTGAGCTGTTCACCCAAACCCTTGTTTTTCTCTACTGACTTGAGTTCCTACTGGGTGTCATGCAGTCATCTAGGAATTAAGAATGCTTAAGGAAATGATCCTTTTGTTAAACAATATTCATTACAATACAGTGTTTATTATGGACACATATATGAAATGTGAAGGGAAAATGAGAACAAATCTCCTAAATCAGCAGTGAGAGCACCAAATCTTTGGGCAATAACTGAATGACTTATTTCTGCATGTCTTTCTAGAAAGAATTTTCATGATTAATATAATGTTACATAGCTTCAGTGATAACATCCCACTCACATAGTCTCACATTTTGTGACCACATAACTTTTTACACCGCTGTTTTTAGGGTTAGCACTGACACTATTAAATCTTTTGCCAAATATTTTAACATATTTTAATTAAATATAGTTGTGTCACTTTCCTATGCCTTTTCTTCCCTTCAACCTCCGCTATGCTCCATCAAACCCTCTTAAGCTGATGGCCTTTTTTTCTTGCATAAACAACCTGCTGAGTCTGCTTTTGTTCTTCCTGTGACTTTTGTCTCAGGGTTGGCCACTTCCTGTTGGATAATCAGTTAAGGGGCTAATAGTGGCTCCTTTTCCCCTCCTTCAGCAGTCCTTAGTTGCCGGTAGCTCTTTGATCCCTTGAGATTTTCTCCGATCCTCATTTGCATGACTCTGATAGCAGCATTGTTCAGGTCTTGTTGAGGCAGCTATGTCTGGAAGACACAATCTCATAGCAGACTTCCTGGAGGACTTCCTGGTCCTCTGGCTCTTACAGCCTCCCAGCTCTTCTTCCATGATGGTCCGGGAAGCTTTCATGCCGCTGGAGGCTGGGCTCCCCATGATCTGCTGATCTCTGTGTTGTGTCTAGTTGTGCTGGTGAGTCTCCATGGGCCTCATTTAGGAGGAAGTCTGAGCAGCCCTGACATCCACACAGTCCGCAAGCGAGGCTGGCGGGGATAATGTTTCAAGCTGTTTTCTCAGTTTCAATATGTGGAATTACAGACCTGCACTATTATACTTAGCATATTTAGAGGTTTTAAAATACATTTAATTACATATCTCCAAAAAGAGGTCATTGGTTTTTTTATATTTTAACTTTTTTTTATTAATTACAGTTTATTTACTTTGTATTGCCCCTGTAGTTCCCTCCCTCTTCCCCTCCCAATCCCACCCTCCCTCTCTGCTCTCTACCCATGTTCCTTCCCAGGTCTACTGAGATGGGAGGTCTTCCTCTCCCTCCCTCTGATCCCAGTCTATCAGGTCTCATCAGGAGTATCTGCACTATCTTCCTCTGTGGCCTGGTAAGGCTGCTTCTCCCTCAGGGGGAGGTGATCAGGTTATTGGTTCTTGATGGGTAAATTTAGAATTTAAAAAACATGAAAGATGTTTGTGTAGGCAATAATAATAATAATGTTAAAAAAAACCCTGTCACCTCCATTAAGGGTATATTATTTGCAAACTGTGCTCCTAACACCTGTGAGTGAGCATTTTTGGGTTTGAGACTCTCTCACACACACTGGTGCTATGAAACTCTTGTCTCTTGATAAAAATGTGCATAAAATGTTGTTGACCATACATGCTGAACAGACTTAACTGAAAAATCTAAAATCTAAAATGACCCTAATACAAAACTTCTTGGCATGATACTGTAAGTTGAAAATTCCATATCTGACCTTAAATAACAAGCTATGGTTGAAATATGGGGAATATTGTACAAAGTTTCCTATAGGCTGTAGGTATATATGAAACACAAATGAATTTCAGATATGGAGCTCTCTTGTCATATATCTGCAAGCATCCCCAAAAGTTAAAAAGAAAGAAAGAAAGAGAGAGAGAGAGAGAGAGAGAGAGAAAGAAAAGAAAAGAAAGAAAGAAAGAAAGAAAGAAAGAAAGAAAGAAAGAAAGAAAGAAAGAAAGAAGAAATATCTAAGTTATCTGTATGTTTATGCATTTTACCCAATCTGTACACCTAGGAATGGCCAATCATACCATATAATTATATTTAGCATTGTTTAGTTTATTATCAAACATTTTCCAAGTACAAGCTTTGGGCTTTCCCCATTTTCCTCCCATTTGCCTGAAACGGGAAGACAGCTTCTCTCCTTGGTGTTTTAACTTGGCAATTATATAGTGGGATTTGGTGTTTAATTTGCGCTTGTGGTGAAACCGATGAACCGAATACTTTTCCTCTTGTTTATTGGTCCTTTATATATACTCTCTTGTAAGATGTTTATTAAAATTTTATATAATCAGAAAAGTGTCCAAGGTGATGTTTGAGTCAGACCATGAGCAGTATGAAGGGGACAGCTAAGTGCAACAGTAGGATATGGGGAGGAAATAAAGGTTGAAGGATTTGGGGTAGAGCTAGTGGGAGAAGTTAGCTGTGTGAAATGAAACTGGTGACAATTAGTGAGCCATGCAATGGGAAGAATTCACATATAGATATGAAAATCTAAAGCTAACTTGAGTTTCTGACTTTTGCCACTAAGTTATCATTTGAATTGGAAAAATTAGAAACAGGAGCATGCTTGGCAATGCTCACTGAGAGCTCTGGTTTTCAGTGCAAGGGGTGGGATGTGCCTGTGGCCCCCAATACTTAGGAGGCTAAGGTGAGACTGTGACTCAAGACCAGCCATAATCAGAATTTTTCTTAATAAAAAAAGCTTAAGTTAGGTAGCTATTGGCATAAAGGTGATCTGAACCCAATATAAACAGAAAAGAATTCTCACCTGAGAATCTGAAACAATATTATAAATTTCTATAGACAGGCCCTCAGGCCCTGGTGGGATTAGCACAGGAGGAGGCATAACAGGGCATAGGAAGCAGCCAGATGCCTCCAAGTCCACAGGAGCTGAAGGGGGAAAGCACTTGAAGAAGAGACAGGAAATAAACAGAGTAAGAAGTAACAGATGAGATGAATCTGCTGGTGCAGAAAGCACTGGTGGCTTCAACAGGACAAGCACGCTAGCACAGTGGGCTTGGAAACCAGAGGGGGGGGGGCAAAAAGAAATGGTAACCCATAGTTTTTGAAAAGTATGGAGTGAACTGATACATTCTTCAGTACTAAATAACTAAGGAAGAGAATTTGAATGATTTTTTTATAGTGGCCTCATAAGGAGCAAACAAACTTGAGTTCTTTGTCTATGCTCCAGGACCCATTTCTGCTTTGGAGACTAGGCTGAGAACAGAGGGAGAAACAAGGAAACTCAGTTGTCAGTGTGGTTGTGGCTTTTGGGTAATCTTTCGGTGTCTTCAAAGAGATATTTTCTGCCTATCCAGGCTTCATCGCTTCATCGTGTCAAAGAGATACAGTGGGAAGTTTACTTCCTCTTGTAAGAATCAGAATTCTGATTATATTATCTTAAATAAAACATAGGACCACATATGCTCTATTCTGACTCATTCCAAAAAACTTGCCAGAGCATTAATCAAGTACAGAACTTGTCAAAAACTGAAAAGAGATGAAGCAGGGGGACAACCAATACTCTCTGTGAGAGGTTTATTAGGGGGGTATGGAGGAAGTGGGTAGCAGGACATGGTGGGGAAGACAGGGGGAAAGGGAAGGGGAAAGGAGGGGCGCCCCGAAAGAGAGAGAGAGAGAGAGAGAAGAAAGAGAGGGTGTAAGAGTAAGAGAAGGACCACATGTCGGATTGGCCCTTTTAAGGGGCACAATAACCACGCCTTCCAGGTGTGTTCACCTGGCTGGCTGGCGACACATGATAACATCATCATAGGTTGCTGGGTAACACAGGAGCAGGTTGTGTTCCAAAATACTAACAGACCTGGTTTTAAATTATAGGCTAATAATACCACTAATAAACATAATTCAAAAGTACCACTAAAATGTATGTGCAAACCAAATCAACTAAGTGTAACCAAGTTTGGTTTATCCTAAAATGAATATAAAGCAATTTAATGTTTGAAAACCACAAAATGGATCAAAATGGTGAAACTATCTGATTATTTCAACAGATAGGGGAAAAGCATTTTAAAAATGAATTACCAGGATGAATTCATTTTAAAAATGAATCCTGAGATGGTACAGCATGGTTGCAGGAAAGTCTGGGATCCCAGTGCTGTGGAGAAGAGAGACAGGAGGGTTGCGGAGGCTGGCTGACCTCCACTCTAACTTCAGGTCTCCTGACTGACCCTGTTTTAATTTACTAAGGCAGAGTGTGACAGAGCAGAACACCTGATGTCCCTCTGTCCTGTGCACTTACAACGTGCAAACCAACTAGCATAAAAACAAATAAGAACTAGAGGGAAAACCGCAGCCTGCGGTGTGTATCAGCTGGTAGGCGCGTGCCCAGCACGTACAAGGCCCGGGGCCCTATTCCCTGCCCTGCAGAGTGCACAAAGCAGCACCTGTCTATTATCCAAGCACTCTGAAAGTGAAGGAAGGAGGAGCAGAAGTTGAAGGCCAGCCTCACTTACACAGAGAGTCTGAGGCCAGCCTGGAATACATGAGATTGTCTCAAAACCAAACAAAATAAAACAAACAAACAAACAAACAAACAAAAACTATGCTAAAACAGAAACAATGTGTTTAATATCAGGAAGAACACTGTCCCTATTGCTGCTTCTGTCAGTTACAGCCAACAAGAAGACAGCAGATACCATGTCCTAGATAAATTGCACATTCTCTCAAGCTCTTGCAGAGTTGTTGAGGTAGAGTGAGTATGAGACTGTCTCACTAGGAACATGAAACATTCTAGTAACGGTGTGGACTACCAGGGCCTGACCTTCTCAATTTCACTGAAGACAGAGTGACTAATTAACACTTGCTCTGATTTACAGCTCAGGCAAAGGTCTGAGGTTTGAACAGCAGCAAAACAGAATTAGCTTCTGATGAGCAGTTAGAAGAAAAGCTAGGCTGGATAACTTCCGTCACTTGTCCTTCCCCATCGAGAGCCTGTAATATATGGAATGTGGTCTCCCCCTGCCTCTGTGAGGTAATAGCCATGTGCTGCTAGGGGCTGCTGTAGGGGACTCCACCTGGCAACACTAGTGAGACCCAACTTGTTTGAGCCAAGGCACAACACACCAGCTGGATGCCTTCAGAAGAGGACATTTTTCCCCTCTTCTCTTGTAGGACTGATATCACATGAGGTTCTATGGAAGATGTATTAATAATGTTAAAATTGTGTAGTTTGTTTTGAAATAAATCAAGGCTTTCATGATACATCTTGTTTTTTGAAGATGAGAATACAAGAAGACAGGAGCTTTTATGAGGTATTCATAAACACAAGTCTTTGTCTTAGTTAAGGTTACTGTAACAACAAAAACAAGATAACATAATGAATTATGTTAGAAAGTAAAATAACAAAGCAGTTTCTCTCTGTTCTTGAGGAGTCTGATATGAGGGTAGCAGCATGATCAGGTTCTAGTAGGGACACTTTTTGATGTGTAGGCTATCTTCTCAGTGTGGCATCCAAAAGTGGGGAAATAAAGGAGGTGTCTCTTATAAGGACACTGTCTTAGTTTTGTTTTCTATGCTATGATAAAATACTACAACAAAACTCAAGGAAGAAAGGATGTGTTTAGCTCACAGTACCAGGTTACAGTCCATCGTGGCATGGAAGCATGCCATGGTAGAAGACTTTGAGGCAGCTGGGCATATTCCATTTGCAGTTGGAAGAGAGTGATGAATGCAATGCATGCGTGTATACTCAGCTTGCCTTCCCTCCTTTTATACAGTCCAGGATCTAAGGGCTGCTGCTGTCCATGGTGGAAGTTCTTTCCACCTCAGGTTATGTAATCAAGACAATCCCTAACAGATGCTCTCAGAGGCTAATTTTAATATAAATAACCCCTCACAGGTGTGCCTATAGGCCTGCCTCCTAGGTGTCTAGTTAACAACTGTAATCCTCACAACTCTACCCTATGGCTCCAAAAACATTATTTTTTTTTTCAAGACAGTATGTCTCTGTGTATCAGTGTATCAACTTTAAATAAAATTTCAAGACAGTATATCCCTGGCTGTACTGGAACTATCTCTGGTAGATTAGGCTGACCTCAAACTCAGAGCTTCATCTGCCTCAGCCTCCCAAGCACTGGGATTAAGGGTATGTGATACCAGAGACCAGCTAAACAAATCACTTTTAACACAACCATCCACCCCTTGTCCCCATAGGCGTGGCCATTTTATAGTGTAAAAATATACTCATTACTACTTGAAAATTTTCATAGCCCAACTATAGTCATTAATAGTTCCAAAACTTTAAAAATCCAAAGTCTCTTAACTGTGAACACGAGTTACATACTTCCAACATATAATGGCACTCAGTAAGCATTCTTATTCCAAAAGGGAAGACTCAGAGCATAAGAATAAAAATACCAAAGAAGAACCAAATTCCCACAGGGCTAACATGAAAGCCTACAGCTCCTCAACCAACATCTGGAGCACATGATGTTATCAACCAGATTCCAAAAGGGTTTGGGAGCCCTAATCTTCCATCCTTGCTACAGCACACACACGTCTCTCTACTCCATACCTGTAGCCCTCCTTGGCAGGTATGATGGACCTCACACCTCTGAGATTCTGGGATTTCCACTGCCACTTAGACGTCATCTTCACATAGGGGGCATCTCAGGGCCTCTCTTCAGGGTTTGAAACTCTGCCGAAGAGTGCTTGGCCTCAGATGATCTCCGTGACCTCCTCAACTTTGTGTCTTTCATGCCTTCAAGGCCACATGACCACATTGCCAGTTTTTCTCTCCACCTTGAAATCAGCCCAGCCCCTTAGACTGCAGCTGCATTAGTATCTGTGTTCCCATCCCAAGGACACACTTTCCTTTTGTCCCAGTGAATCTAACAATTACGGATGTTTGTGGATTTTCCTGTCTCCGTGTCCTCTTTGTCTGAAACTTTAACTTTCCCACAAATTATCTCCTCATTTTAAAAATTAGCTTTACAAGTTCTTATGTCATGAACAGAGTGAAGACAGGTTCATGGCTGAAATGTCATACAAACAGGCTAGCCAAGTCCATGACAGAAGGTTGTAAACGGTATTTTAATGGGATGTTCTGCCAGCATCTCTGAAAAGAACAGTGTATAGAGACACGTGGACAGTGCAAGTCTGTCTCAAGGCTTCAAAGGGGGAAACAAGGACCCGGTTGTGAACTTGCCTGGGGCCACTTCTTCACCTGCATCTGTACATAAGCCACCTGGTTTCCAGGTCTTTTTGTCCTTGTTGTTTGTGACACCAGTGATGTTTCCTGTCATTTCTATTTCTATTCCCTTCCCCGTCTGCTCTCAGCCAGAATGTATAAGTGGGAAGACTAAAGCTTTTAGTTTTCCTCCTAAAGAGAAAAGGTAATTAGTATTGAGGGGGAAGTGATCTACATGTAGTTTATGAAAGCGCAGTCTCGTACTCTGTCCAGTGTGGCAATACGGTGACGCAGCTGTGACGATGCCTGGTGACCCTTATCAGTAGGCTCAGTGCTTCTCAATTGATTCACTTATTTAGACGGACTGTAGCCAGTCTCAATTCGGATATCACGCTGGTTGGGAATTTAATATGCTGATAAGAAAGGAAATTGCATTTCTTGTTCACAAAAGCTGGGTGATTCAACACTAGATGGAGCCAAAATTTGCCAGTAACCCAACTCTCTTTGAAATCGAGTCAGCCATTCTCTAGGGACAGAATTTTAATCTAAATATCCATCCTTATCAGTAACTTTCCTTAATTTGGAGGCTAGTCCCAAAATTGAAGTAATGGTTTAGTTCAAAACTGGAAAGGTTTTAGGGAGTTGTTAGGAACCCGGGGTCTTAGGGGATTCCAGTGGCCAGCCAACAGAGAAGGAGCACTGTTTCCCTCGCTCAGTCACAGCCACAGCGCACACGTCCCCTTACATGGCAACTGGTTCCAATGGGAATGCTGCAGAACTTTAAATAAAATATAAAAGGATAAAACAGTAAAGGAATTATCCTAAGGTATTTACAGGATGCCAGGAAAACCAGATAAGACCAACAGAGGGTGGACAGCAGCAGCAGTGACCAAACTCTCCCAAACCTTTGTTGTTGTTTTTGTTGAGACATGGTTGCTCTGTGAAGCCTTGGCTGCTTGGGCTTGCTTTGTAGACCAGGCTGGCCTTGAACTTACAGAGATCCACCTGCCTCTGCCTCCTTGAGTGCTGGGATTACAGGCAAATGTTTCCCCCCACCCCCTCCCAGCTACCTAAACCCTTCTTAACAAGATCATGGTCTCTCTGAGGCGGTCGAAAACTAGCATATTTATTTCCTTTTTGCATGGAAAAACATCATTATCATATTCTGATTAAAGTATAATTAATGTTCACTGTTAACAAGTTTTTAATTTTATTTGTGTGTATGTCATTGTTGTGTATGTGTGCATGTGTTGGGTGCACACATGTGTCCTTTTGAATATGGAGGCGAGAGTTCACTACTGGGTGTCTTCCTTTCTTTAACTTTTTATTGCTTCTTTGTGAGTTTCACTTCATGCACTCCGGTCTTGCTCATCAGCTCTTCCCCTCTTATCTGCCCTTCACTTTTGCAGCCTCCCTCCCAAAATAAACACACACACACACACACACACACACAAAACAAAGCAGAGAAAACATCTCATCACGGAAGCTGTAGTGTGTCACAGTGTGTCCCTCTGTCCACATGTCTTCAAATGCAAATGTTCGTTGCAATGAGTCGTTTGTCTGGTTCGAGGTCGCTGGCTTCTGTAACACCATCAATATGGGTCCTCACCGGTACTCTTCCTGGTATCCCGCACTTTGAATCAGCAGAACTGGCCTTTTCACGAGTCCCAATCGGTCACAGATGATACAGATTTTGGGGTGGTCAGCTCAGAGCCATGGGTCTGGGCCACAGCTGAGCTGGTCAGCATGCCAGCTCTCCGTTGTAAGCGCCTCCAGGGCTAGTTCTCCAGCACCTCTCCAGCTAGGCCCCACAGTGCCACACCGGCAGGACACAGGATCAGCTCTCCTGCTTCATGCCCTGTGGGCTTGCTCACCCTCACTAACCCTCCAGAGTCAGCTCCACTGTGCTGCCGGTCAAGGTGCAGAGCCCACTGTCCCAAGCGCTGCAGCCTGCAAGGGGCTGGGTCAACTCCCCCACTCTCACATAGTCTGGGCTGGCTCACCCGTGCCTTCTCTACAGCTCGGCTGTGCTGCCCAGGTGAAGCACAGGCTCTCCAGCTCTCCTGCTCTCCCGAGGGGAGGGGGGGGGGGACAGCTCTCCAGCTCTCATGACTGCTGCAGGTGGCAAAGGGCCGTCTTTCTTTAGCTCTCTCCTCCTCAAGTTCTGAAATAGGGCCTCACTGATTGTGGAGCTCACAATTTTGCAAAAGCCCCAGAGATCCCCAGCTCTGGGGTTACAGGCATGAGTGGACACCTGAGGCTCTTCAGGGACGCTTCAGATCCAAACTCAAATCTCAGATTTGTGCAGTGATCAGTTTCCTGTCTGATGTGGCAGGCCCTAGAGTAAGAAAGGTTTTAAAGCTCTGAAAATGTGAGGCATTCTCTTAAATTTTCACTTCTGCCTCAGTTACCTTGTTTTCCTAAACAGGCAGATGTAGGGAGTTCCTTTAGCACCATTATATACATTTATAAATAGGATGTTTAGGATGTGGGGGTGTGCACCTGTGTATTTGAGTGAGGTTGCCTGTATGTATGTGTTTCCTCTCTCTCTCTCTCTCTCTCTTTCTCTCTCTCTCTCTCTTTCTTGAAGTATGAAAGCTCAAACTCAGCAAACAGTGGTTTCATTAAGCCTAATAATCTTGGAAGCCTGAGACAAAAATAATCTCAGATTAATGAGTTACAAGGGGAAATAACTTGTAGGGAAAAAGCAAAGTATCCTTGTGCATTTTCTCCCAGGCTGCTGTGCTTTGGTTGGGATTTTCAAAGCATGACTGGTGTGTGCCACTAACCCTCAGCACTGCCCTATTGGCCCTAGATATATGCACTAAAGAACAACATTTTATTATTCTGTTTTTGTAATTTAAGGTCTTTCTGGGAGTGTCTGTCACTTGTCTTAACAAATCACACAGCCTGAGGCTCCTGAGGCTCCTGAGGCTCCTGAGGCTCCTGAGGCTCCTGAGGCTCCTGAGTCCCATGCCTTGTATTAGATTCCATTTTCTTCCCACTTAAATGCGGTTTGTGCTCATGGCCATCCCTGCTTTTAGTACAGGCTATATACTCTCATTTCCGTCTTCAACAACTGTGATATCTATTCATGACCTAAGAAGTGCTTTCTTGATTCTCACTGACCAAGCACAATTGTGTTTTATCCCTTGGACATTTGATGACTTTTCTTATAGCTATTCTTCAGTCATCTCATAACTGTCTCATATCTCAGAGGCTGGCTCCACGTCAGTGCTGCTGCTGTAGTTCAGACAGAAGGCCACACAGACTGGAGCCTTGCTCAGAAACACAGAAGCAACAGAAAACTGCTCAGATGCTTTCTGTTCTGTTCTGTTGAGACAGGGGTTCGATATGTAGCCAAGATTGGACTCATCCCTAATCCTCCTCCCTCATCCTCATCCTCATCCTCAAGCCCTGGGTTTGTAGGCCTGTGCTGCTGCACCTGGTTAGAATGCTTTATTGAACTGTCCAAGCCAAGTGTTCGGTCACTAGAGATTCAAAAGCTTTGGTAACTTGGCAGGGAATATTGTCCATATGGCCTGAGGGGCAAGGAGACTATGACTTAGAACGAAGGCCAGATTTAACAGGCCACTGAAAGCATGATTGAGGCTTTGGAAAACAATATAAAGCAATAGAAGAAGCATTGGTTTGGGACTCAGGCCTGGGTTCAAATTTAAGCTCAACACATCAGCAGTTAGAAACCATCCACACCTCACAGGACTATTGTAAGGGTTAGATGAGGCAGCATGCAGAAGGCCTTTTCGGTTCTCAGCTCACAGCTGCTCAATGTCTAGCAACGGTCCTTATCTCTCAGTTAGGATAGCTCACTGTATCAGAGGTAGCAGCTAAGTGACAAGTCTTAAGCCATAAAATATTTCTAGGTAGGCAACAGTTTCTTCTGCAGAATTACTGAACTTCTTTAAGTAACAACTTAACTATTTGACAGTTGATTTGCTCTCTGAAGAGAATCTTTAATAGAACAAAACTGTTTTCTGAGCTAATGGCCACAGAGAGACTCACCCTGTCCTTGCACGGGGCACACAGGAGAACAGAATTCCAAGGAAGACTCTTTTGATAACATCAGACAAATTGTTTTTAACACTGCAGGCATCGAGATAAGGGAAACTGAGTCACATGGAGAAGCACGTATGCCCCAAGAAAAATACAAAACATGTAACACAACACGACATCTGAATAGCATGTTTGGTAACCATGATCATTTCAATATTTGGCAATAAATCCTATCCACATTTTGTGCATACGCCTGTGTGTGTGTGTGTGTATGTGTGTGTGCGTGCACACACACATACACACAGCAGGGCCCTTTTGTAAGATATGGAGTAAAGTAATGTTTTGGTCTTTATTTTGGCGAACTGTTAGACAGGAAGTCTCTCACAGCACTGTGATTAAGGCCGACCATGAGGATTAAAGCCTCCTTAAGTACAGGGTCAGCTGGGAGGAGTGGGAAGGCTGTGAAAGTTTTCAGGAAGAAAGACAGATGCCATTTCACACTCAAAAACAGTTCTTCATGAAGAAGCATTCTTAGGTGTCTTGGGCTACAGAAAGTGGTCAAGGCTCAGCATCTAAGAGCATTGGCTGTTCTTCCAGAGACTCAGGTTCCATGGCAGCTCACAGTTGTCTGTAACTCCTGCCTCAGGGGCTATAGCACCCTCTTCTAGGTATTAGGCATACTTGTGATGCACAGAGATACATGCAGGCAAAACATCCATACATAAAAAATAAATATATTTTAAAAGAATCGACACGCTATTTCTCCTTCTGAATTGTAAAGCTTTGTATCTTAAAACCCTGGGCTAGAGTTGAATAAAATGTGTTTGTCATCTACTCACAGAAGGTATCTGGGTCTTTCGGTCAAATCTCAATAAAATGCTGGCGCGTGTTGGAATAGGCAGCTACGAAAGGGACCATTTTAGTCTGAATATCCTGAAGCACCAGCAGCAGAGGGCGCCAGGTTCTCTGCAGGCCCTTCCTATCTGGGTGTTTTCCATTCATCATATTGACTAAGACCAACCTCTAGTCCAGAGAGCAGTGAGCTCCTTCACTCAAGACTGGCTTGGAATTTGACTTCCCGATGTGAGGGAGGCAAAAATGAAAGAGGTATGTGCGGAGAAGACGGGGTGTGTGAAAACCTGGGGAGCCGGGGGACTGTCTCCCATCCTCAGCCCCGCCCACGGTGCATCAGGGTAGCAGTGCGCTGGAGCCGTGTCTCTAAGACAAGCTCGTGCCATCCCTACCACACCTTATCTGGGCCTGATCTTGCCATGTTGAAGTGGACCCTGGAGAGGAGAGGAGTCAGGCCTCGATCTGACTGTCACAGCCCAGTGACAGACCTTGCTCCTCCTGGCTTCATTCTTAGAGCAGGGGTTAGGAGTGGGTAACTGTCCATAGGGACGGGCCAGTGCGGTCTTGAGTAGAGCGGTTAGTAGCACGCATGCGCGGCTAGGGAGGTAGTCCAGTGGGTAAAGTGCTCACTGTGCAACTGGGAGACAGGAATTGGGATCCTGAGCACCCAGGTAAGCGCCCAGTGCGGCCTTGTGCCTGTAACCCCAGTTCCAGTGCTGAGGAGATGAAGTTGGGGGGGGGGGAGTTGGGGCTCCACCAGGTAAAGACCTTGTGTCAACACAAGGCGGAGAGTAACGGAGTTGGACCTCTGACACGAACCTCTGGCCTCCACACACAGTCATAGGCACCCGCCCACACCGGCACATCCTCTCTGATACACACCCACACCCGAGAGCTGAGAAAGACGAGGGCAAGCAGGCAACACAGGAGCTGGGCCTCAAGGGAGACCTTGCGTCCGATCCTAACTACTCAGCGCTGTGTGCTTGGAAAGTACGTGAGTGCGTGCTCCGCTCAGACGTCGTCGATTTCATACAGCAGCTGCCTATTAAGCCAATGTTTGTCTGCTGCCATTGGTCACGCTGAATGTCTGAGTTCAAAGTTACCTTAGCTGAGTTACACAGACCAAACCTAAACACGCCTTTACGCTTCCACTTAAAGCTGAGTTAGAGCTGGCAGGGCGTCTGAACCCGTTCGCTCTCTGAGCTGATTCTTCGCTGAACTGGACCCGCGAAGAGGCCAGCTCATGTTGGCCTACGGGCTTTAGGCTTTTCTTTCCTGAGAGGGGGGGGGGGTAGAGAGGCCAGGGGAGGCCCTTGGTGGTGTCTTCCACCGCTCTGGACCTTATTCCCTGGAGGTCTCTCACTCTGGCCAGGCCGGCTCGCGGGTCAGTCCATCCATCTCCGCACCCTCCCCACATTCTTAAGGCAGGACTCCACCTCAGCATCTGCAATGCAAGAAGCCCAGAGCTGCCGCGGAGCTCTCCCGAGGAATGATTTTTGCATTGACAACCCATCGTAGAACAGGATGAAATAATGGTTCTTTTGTCTCTCGGGGCTGTCACTATCGCTGGGAATCACGCAGACGGAATGAGTAACAGCGAGGTCTGACCGAAGAATGGCCATGTTTTTGAGGCTCTTGCTTCTTTAAAGGGTAAGAAAATGGGTCTTTCAGGTTTTGTTTTGAGAAACAAGCGTGCCAACTGTCACATACGGGAGAACAGAAAAGTGAAGTGTGCAAGACGGGACGAATCCGTAAAGACAGAAGCGCTCCGTGCACTTTTGCTCTGCGTGTTCCCGGTAGGGCGGGATCTGCCGGGCAGAGGAGCGACGGCGAAGCCGGCACCGGAGCGGCGGAGCCTTGCCGGGGAGGGCCCGGTCAGGGGATCAGCGGCCGGCCGGGGCCACGCTGCAGCGCCGGCCGAGCCGCGCCTGCTCCCTCGGGGACCGCGATCAGGTGATGCCGCAGTCCAGGTGGCTCCCGGGAGGTGGCGCCGCGCGGGTAGCGAGCCTGGGGTGGGCGCGCGAGCGGGTGTGCCTGGCTGTGCCTGGCCCTGAGCGCTGCGGGGTGGCGGTAGCCCCTGGCGGAGGGCATGCTCTGCAGCCGCGGGTCCCTCGGCTCCACCTGCTGGACACGGCGGGCCGGGTGCGGGCCGCGAACTCGGGAGCAGGGCAGGGCGGGCGGCCGCGGGAGGAGGAGGAGCCGGGAGCGCGGCGGGAGGACGCCGGCCCGCCGGGAGCGGCCGCTAACTTAACCCAGCTGGCGTCGGCGAAGCCGGGGCCGCGCCGCCCCCTCCCGGCTGACGCCGGCGCCCTCCGAGCACCCTCCGCCCGGGGACTGCGGCCAGGGCCATGGGGCCCCGGCGCCCGCGCCGCTCGCGCAGGCCTGCACGCTCGTGCTGGGTAGGGTAAGTGGACATCTGGGAGGTGGGAGCTTCGCTCGGGGGCTGTGACCTTTTGACTTTCCAACCCGGGAAGGCCGGGTGGCAGGAGTTAACCTTAGCTAACATTTCCGGCTGTGCTGGATACGTCCTCACAGCCTCGTCCCTTAACTGAGCCCTCAGCTCCACCTCCGGACCTGGTTCCGAGCCCTCAACTTAGTGTTTCCCCGTGAGAGGCAGGCTCCCACCTGAAGAGCGGCCCAGCCCAGCTGTCGGGCGGAGCCGCACACCGGCAGCCGGGTGCCACTTTCGGAAGTCGCGGGAGGCTGGATCTTGAGGGGAAAGGATGCAGATGAAAGTGCCGGCGAGTGGGATCCTCAGCCGCTGGAGGAGCTTCCGAGAAGCAGGTGTTTCTTTCATATTTCTGGTCTGACCCCTCCCTATCCTTTCCGGAGGGTAACAACCTCATAACCTAGTGAATCGCCACGGAGACACCCCATCCCGCCTAGAGACCCAGATCCGCCGCCTGTGTACATCAGAGAGATTTCGTTTTCATTCAGGGGACTAAAGAGTCCACTTTTATTATGGCTAAGCACAGGTCAAGCTCAGCAGGTGCGGGGTCCGTCGTTCCCTTTGAACGGGGTGTTCAGTCCCCCAGATAGCTCCCGTGTATGACAGATGGGAAGGGATCTTATTTAAGTAGAGCAGAAAGGTTCGGGGTAAAAATAGTAACTTCAGATGTACCGTTCTCTGCCTTTCTTTTTTCTCTTTGCTGTGAAAGCAAAAAATAACTTGAGGAGCTTTATCAGATAACAAGGGAACTTTAAACCCCGGGGTCTGCCCTCCGGCCAACTTCAAGAGACCGTCTGCAGTTCACCTGACAGAAGCCAGGTTTGAACTGGTCCCCTCCGTGTGAGGCCGCTCCCATACGTGGAGGTAGCAGCCTGTCTGTCAGCAAGGCCCGAGTCCACCCTGAGCTGACAACAGGCTTCGACCCGTCTCATTAGTCCTGCCCTTGCCGACCCCTTGCAACTTCTGAGATTGCATGCAGGATTTCTACTTCTTTTTGCAAATAAAATCTAAAACTTTCACCTGAAGTTCATCCTCCTCACGCGCCCCCCTCCCCGAAAATAAAGGAAAGGGGGAACACAGTAAAGAAATGAAAGGTTTGAAGTGATACAGAGTTAGTTTTTGTCTGTTTCGGCTGGCTGCTGTGAGGGCGAAAATTTTAATCCACACAGTACATATAGGTGCCTGGAAGACAGGAAACGATACTTTTCTTTAACGAGTAACCAAAATTGAGATAAGCACAGCAGTTTGTTCAGAAGCAGCGGCATATGTCTTTCTACCATCAAGCAAATGCTCCGAACCTGACAGAAAACATCACACCCCTGAGCTGTTGTCAGGGAGACTTTATTCGTCTTTAAATTGTCCAGCACAGTGTTTGTTGAGCGGAACTCGTTCTCTTTTGGTTTATATGATTGTAAACTCTTAGTTTCCACTTTAATAGGTACATTTCTGTTTTCGTCCTGACATTCACTGTTAGTTTGGCGCATATGAAGAATTTAGTCGACTTTCCAGTCACTGCTCGATGCACAGGACAAGCCCTTGTAGGCTGGAGGCTGCAGTTAGAAGCCAGGGGAGGCACAGCGGAGCTGGCGCTAGAATTCTCAAGCCTGGAACTTACTCCTTTTCCAGAAATGAGGGTAATGCCAATCCACTTTCAGGAAGATTGCTGAAACTCAAAGAACGGAAAAAGCCAGGCACAGCCGTGGTAGAGCTCCAGTTGGTCTCTAGTAGAAATTGCTCAAATTGGTGAACCAAGTGAATTTGCACTTAGTTGTTCTCGTGGGTAGGCTGGTCTCTTCTTAAGGATTTCATGAAAGAAAAGTTTAATCAGGTGCCTTGCTAAAAACAGACTGTGAGTTTTCTCGATTGATCACAGGGTAGCCAATCAGCTTCCAGCTCCTACAGAGACTGACCATAGAGTAGCCAATCAGCTTCCAGCTCCTGCAAATACCGCCCACTGCCCCTGCCAAGCATTGCCTGCTCAAGTCTGTGACTGGCGATTTCTATCAGCTGCTCTATACAGCTTGGGAATTCTAATTCATTTTCTCTTGTATTTGATATTAGAAAATAACATTGGGTAAGTGACTGTAGCTTCTTTAGACCTTCTTCTCAGGATTCTGGGATATTCCCAGGACATTCCTGTGCTCACAACCCCAGGTTCTCTTGGGTGCTGGAGTGTGAGTGAGCAGAATGGGAAGGCGCAAGCAGCTTGTTCCTTAGTTCTCTCTCCTTGTCCATCCTTCCCTGCTGAAGCTTTATCGTAAGGCAGGAAGATAGCTGCTTTCTGTCTCTAATCAGCACAGCATCTGCCTTTGGGTCCGAGGATTCTGTCGCCACTGCGCACGCTCCAGAGGCGTGCACAATGAAGGAAGACCAAACTGGGTTTTCATGACGTTGATAGGTTCAACGTTTTGGCAGCAGGAAATAACCCTAGACAGCGTGTGCTATGGAAACACTGCCTTTACATTTTTAATTCATTTCTTTAAAATGAAAAGCGGTGAAGTCACACATTTTCGTTTTACAAGGGGTGGAAGATGACATGATCCATGAAGCCTGACAGCAGAGACACGGGGTGTCACAGAGTCTTGTGGAGTAGGGCTGTATGTCCGCTCTGCCAGTACCTTCATCGGAACATTGTACACATTACCCTGGTCCACGCACTCCTACACTGCAGCCTTTGTAGTGTATGAACACCAAGAACAAAAGAGAACCGTGTCAAACCCACTGCTTATCCCTGGCACCTAATACGCTGCAGGCACCCAGGTATCTTGAGAGCGACTGCGTGTTAATAAACAGTCATTAAGTGCTTTGGTACAAAAGAAAAGGGAAATGACTCCTCCCATGAGGAAAGTTCTCACAGGACAGACAACACTTAAAATTTCAATAATTCAGACACCAGTTCACTGGACTTCTAGAGAAGGGTCAGGGGAATTCTGGGAAGTCTGTTAGGAAGGAGTGGGAGTTTCCCATCCTTGAAAATAGCCTTTGGTGTAACTAGGGAAGAGGGGGGAGGGTGCTGGGTGCACATAAGGAGGAGATGGGGGTGTTTCAAGGTAAGAAAGGCCTAGAAGACGGAGATGGACATGGGTGCTAAAAATAGTCCAGCTCCAAGGAAGAGGAGTGGGAAATCCAGCACTTTTAAACATGTTTCAATAAGCCTCCCCTGCTGAAATACCATACCATTGGCCATAGGCAGGAGCCCGTACAGAGTATGCGTTGTGAAAGAATTCCTAAACTTTAAATAGGAAAATGTTCTGAGTTCTTGGTCTCTGACATGGAGTTCAAATACATTTGAACTCAGTTCTCTCTTGTCTCCACATAAGAGTGCTGCTTTTCAATGTTCAGAACTAGATATGCCGGTGCCTGGAAGTTAATTTAGTGCTCAGCACTTAATTCTCTCTTATTATTTGCACCTCCTACTTGTTCTAAAGTATCTGAATTGGTTTCACTGTGTAACATAATGCCTAAAATTGAATGTAGAAAGGAGCTGGGGAAAAAGGCTTTTTGCTGTTTTGTCAGTCACTGGTGCTTGAGACTCCAACTGCTAAACGACAGTGTGATTCAAAGTGAACCTAATCACATGTACATGTGGCACATGTGACACAGAAGCCTTTAGGATTGGGCCTGGGGTTCTAGATCATCTCTTAACTAACCGGCGAGAAGCTACATCTCACTGTGCTCCAGGAGTGTCTTGGAGTTTCTATCACTGCAACAAAACACCGTGACCAGAAGCAAGCTGGGGACAAAGGGTCTGTTCAGCTTGCACCTCTACAGTGCTGTTCATCACCAAAAGAAAGCCAGGACAGGAACTCAAGCAGGGCAGGAACCTGGAGGCAGGAGATTCAGGGGCCATGGGAGAGGGCTGCTTGCTGACTTGCTCAGCCTGCTTTCTCAGAGAACCCAAGCCCACCAGCCCAGGAATGGCACCACCCGCCATGGGCTGGGCCCTCTTGCATTAAGTACTCCTCCAGAAAATACCTTACAACTGGCTCTCACAGAGGCATTTCCTCAACTGAGGTTCTTTCCTCTCTGGTGACTCTAGCTTGTGTTGACACAAAACCAGCCAGTACAAGGACATATTTTACAATACTGGGCGAACTACAGGATCAAGTTCAACATTTGTCCTAGTCCTTGAGTGGCCAGGAAAAGTCCCATGTCACCCAGAGTAAAGCCCAAAGATCTGAGGGAGACGGTGGCTGCTTGGATGACAAGTGAGAGAGGTTTTGGCAGCTGATAAAATTCTAACTTCCAGCTCCACAATTACTGCTAACTATTCTGGATTATGTGTTTTCATAATTATAATCTTAAGATATAAATCACTTAAAATAACTAATAAATTAATGTTTCTAGGTTTAGGAGACACTGCAGAGAAAAAGGGAAGGAGAGTGATGCAAAACAGTTGTGTTCCAAGACGGGTCTAGATCCTTCACACAGAGGACCTCACTTGCTTCTCCTTATGGCTGAGCCTTGTTTGTTTACACATAAAACCAAACCCCCTGGTTTCCAAAGGTCACACTTGCAAGAATCTCAAACCTTGTCCTTGCCATTTTCTCCCCCTTACACTAAGAAACACAGTGCATTGGCCCGTCTCCCTGAGTGAGCGTGCTCTGTTGTTGGGCAGTGCCGTGCCGACTGGGATGAGCCAGATGAGGAAACTAGTTGCTGCCTTCAGATAAATCAAGATTGTGTTTATGTGCTTTCTAGATTTTGCTTTTTTGGAGAATGTTTGTTTAATCTTGTCATTCGATCCTATTGTAAATTTACAGTCCAAGTGAGTGATTCTCAATATTCCCAGAACAAAGACTCCATTTAATACTCAATTTTTGTGGATCCATACAAAAAAAGAAAATGAAAATTTCTGGATAATTATTAAAGGACAAATAACCACAAACATGCTGTTACAAACTCAGTGACATATATTTTTTTAAGAACTTAGGTATTTTGTATGCCCGTGGGTGGGAAGTTCTTGTTGTCGGGTGTGTGTGTGTGTGTGACAGCTTCTCACTGAGCCTGGAGCTCAGGTTCAATTGGCCAGCAAGGGCCTGGAGTCTAGAGCACCTCTCACTGCCTCCTTTGTCACACAGATGGTACTGGGCATGGAACTCATGGCAAGCGCTTTACTCACTGGGCCAGCTCCATAGTTCCTTTAAGCATGCTTTTTAATGAATCAACATTTTGCTAAGTATATTTACATTGAAACTGATGCTGTGTAAATCTGTATGTATAAGATGTGTGTATAGATTTGCATTAATTTAAGGCAGAGCCATTTTAAAGCCATAACTTAAAGTAGATGGCCTCACAAAAACCTGTGAAAAGTTTGGACTATAATGTAAAATGGGACGATGATAAGCTGAACCTAGAGTTCAGGGCTTTTGGAACCCTCTGCTCATCTGGTGACAGACTTTTAGCTGTGTTCTCTTAATTATTATTTTTTTTTATGTAATGTATCCTTGTGTGTAGCCCATGATAACTTCAAGCTCTGACCCTAGTACTTTTTTGTCTCCCGAGCCGTGGAATTTCAGGCACCTGTCACCATGCTTGGTTTTATTAGGTCATTTTAAACAAACAGCACTAGTTGTTTTGGTTTATTGATTTCTGCCCTTTATCATTTATGTTCTTCTTACTTGGGATTTACTTTTTCTGTTTTAGCTTAAGGTGAAAGTTAGGTTATTGATTTAAGCTTTGTTGTTACAAGGATACAAATCTATATAATTTCTTTTACATTTAAAGATTTATTTCAGAATTTTAATATAGTGTAGTTTTTATTGAATTGATAATATATTTAATTTCCTTTATAATTTCCTCTTCACCCCATGGGCAACTTAAAAATGATTAGTTTCCAGATATTTGACACTTTTATGGATTTTTTATTTTAAAAATTTTAATACTAGGGCAACTGGGAAATATATTCTGTAGAATTTCAAGCCTTAAAATCTGTTAGACTCCCCTCATTCAGTCTTCTCTGGTGAATGGCCCTTAAGCATGTAGCAGGAATGCTTTCATTGCTGAATGAATGAATAGAACTCTGTTTTATCAGTGATGGAGGACTCAGACTGGACCATAATATTTAAAATGCAGATTCTTCATTTTGCCTTTGGATATTCTACCCATTTCTGCTTAAGCCATACAAGCCTCAAAACTATGCTTATGGCTCCTTTTCCCTTTTAGTTCTGCCAAGTTATGGTTCTTCATGTAGTTCCAAGCTATCAGTCACATACATATTTATGCTTAAACTGTGCTTCTTATGGATATAATTAGTATTTAGTTAGTATTTAGTTAGTTAGTATTTCTGAAAGGTATTTCAAGATGAGTTTTAGGTTTACAGAATAATCCAGGAGATAGGAAGTCCTCCCCCACCCTGTGGCTGCACTCATTTACTAGGCTTTCCAGACTGTCAGCACCACACGCCGTGACCAGATGTCTCACAAGATGCTGCTGTGTGGCTACATCACGACCACCCAAAAGCCACACTTTATATGAGGGCCCACTCCTGATTTCATATAACTCCTGGTTTCTGACATATGTCTAACCATACGTCAGCATACCCATCATTGTAGCCACATACAAAATACTTTCATTGACTCCAATATCATCTGTGTTCAACCTGTCCATCCCACCCACCTCTATAATTCCTGTCTTTTCACTTTCTCCATTGAGCTAGAGTCATATAGTATATAGTTCTTTCAGGTGGGCTTGATAACTCATTTTTTTAAACGCTGAATATTATTTATTACCTAGATGTACCACAGTGTATCCATTCATTAACTGAAGGGTGTCCTGGTTGTTTCTAAGTTTTAGCAGTTATAAAAAAGACATCAGAGTATAGAACTTTATGGTACCTATGTTTTCAGCTCATTTGGGTGAATGCCAAGAAGTGAAACTGCAGATTGTGTATTAAGAGTATGATCAGTGTGTGAGAAGGGGCTAAGCTGTCTTCCAAAGTGACTGCATTGTTTTAGATTTCCACCTGCAATGCTGGGGTTCTGCTCCACATCTCTCTTCCAGCTGGTGCTGTTTGGACCATTCACTGTTCTGTTGGGTTCTGCTCTATTTCCATGCTGTTCTAACTTGCAATTCCCTAATGACATATGCTGACGAAGGTTTTATTACATGCTCACCTGCCTTCTGTGTGTCTTCCCCAGTGAGGTGGTATTTTGCATATTTTGATCAGACTGTTCAGTTTTATTATTGAGTTTTAAGAGTTGTCTCTTTGGATTGTAGTTGGGTTTTTTGTTGTTATTATTGTTTTTAAAATTTTATTTTATTTATTTTTATTTTTTTTAACTTTGATTAGTTACACTTTATTCACTTTGTATCCCCCATAAACCCCTCCCTCCTCCTCTCCTAATCCCACCTTTCCTCCCCCTTCTTCATGCATGCCCCTCCCCAAGTCCACTGATAGGGGAGGTCCTCCTCTCCTTCCTTCTGATCTTAGTCTATCAGATCTCATCAGGAGTGGCTGCATTGTCATCTTCAGTGGCCGGTAAGGCTGCTTCCCCCTCAGGGGGAGGTGATCAAAGAGCAGGCCAATCAGTTTATGTCAGAGGCAGTCCCTCTTCCCATTACTATGTAACCCACTTGGACACTGATGGATTATAGTTTTTATCAAAGCTTTTATAGTGTTTTTTTTTTTTTCTCCAAGTCAGTGGCTGGTTTTCTCAGTTTATAAAGTGTCTGTAAAGAGCAGAGCTTTTAATTCTAGTGAGGTCAAACTATCTACCATGGGTCACGCCATTGGTTATACTTAAAAAGGTCACCACCAAACCTGAAGCTATATATAGAGTTTGTGTGTGTGTGTGTGTGTGTGTGTGTGTGTGTGTGTGTGTGTGCTGTAGGCATGTTAGATTTTAAGTCCACAAACAATTTTGAGTTCATTTTGTCTCTTTGCATGTGTACATTCACTTCTTAGACCATTTGTTGAAGACTGCTTTCTCCATTTTTCTGCTTTGGCCCCAAATAAGCTATATTTACTTGATTTGTATTTTATTTTATCTACTTATTTTTATTTGTTTTTTATCTGTCTATTTGGAGAAAAGTAATTTCTCATTTGTGAGTGGTTATCAACTGGAGGTAGCTCCTGGGTTAGGTACAGGGTGCTTGTGTTCACGTCTCTCAGCATGGGCACAGTGTCTGGCACAGACCCACACATGCTGCCACAGTCTGGGAGTTCGTAAGTGTGCTCGTCAGTCATGTTTAAAAGGCCTTGTTTCCTTGGATTTTATTTTTTTACTAACTTGATAATTTGTTTTTAATTAGGAATTTTAGTCTGTTTCCTTCTGTTTTTGTTTGTTTGTTTTAATGTAGAAAGTGGTCAGCGATCTTGCTCTTTTTGTTTTAACTGTCTTTGAATTTGTAGTGCCAGAGGTTGGGTGGCTAATACAACAGGGGAGGGTTGGAACTAAAGCTCTGGCTCTTTCTTTTTATACAGCCTTTTAAAGACATGGTTTAAGTTTCCTAAGCAGGCTGCAAACTCAGCATCTTTTTGTCTGCCTCCTTGAGTAGCTGAGGGTACAAGTGTCACCAGGCCTGGTTCACTTTCATTTGTAGTAATTTCCTCCTCCTTTTCTTCTTCCTCCTCCTCCTCCTTCTTCTTTCTTTCTTCTTCTTCACTTCCCTTTCCCTGTCTTCTGGGTTCAAGTTGTGTAATTCTTCACAGCTTGAATAATATTGAAATATTAAATTAGCAGTTGATGTTTTGATTTTTAAGTTTCTCCCTCTCATTTTTCAGATTTTAGGAACTCAATGGATTACTTATTTAAGATGTTGAATCTCTTTCTTCCTGCATTTCTGTTTTTTAAAATTGTACAATGTCAATTTTGCTGATGAGATTATCTGTTTAATCTTCATGATCATTTTTTACTTTATATCCTTGAATATATTTAATTAACTATTTGAAAGTTTGAATAAGTTCTATTAAATCCTGTTAATTATAAAATGCTGGGTCATTGGGGGGGGGGTCTAGCAGTGTGCTGGCTAGTTTTATGTCAACTTGACACAAACTAAAGTCATTTGAGAAGAGGGAACCTGTTAAGAAAATGCCTCCATAAGCTTAGGCTGTAGGAAAGCCTGTAGTAATTTTCTTAATTAGTGATTGATGGGGAGGACCCAGCCCATTGTGGATAGTGCCATTCCTGGGCTGGTAGTCCTGGATTCTATAAGAATAAGGCTGACCAAGCCATCAAGAGCAAGCCAGTAAGCAGCACCCTCTGTGGTCTCTGCACCAGCTCCTGCTTTAGGGTTCCTGCCCTGTTTGAGTTCCTGTCCTGACTTCAATGAAGGACTACAATGTGAAATTATAAGCCAAATAAATCCTTTCCTCCCAAACTTGCTTTGGATCATAATGTTTCATAATAACAAGAACTAGAACAAGCAGCCCATCTTTTTTTTTTTTTTTCTTGACTGTAGGTCATCTCTCTTCTCTGCATGAATTCTTTTAAAACTGGATGTCACATATTGTGAATACTTTGAATGGAGTCTGGCTTATGCCATCTTTGTTTAAGTGGTAATTTTATTCTTAATCTGAGACTGCTTTTGTTTTGCCCATGCCCATGCCTGGCTGCCTCTTTTCAGCACTGAAGTCTTCCTGGAATGTGACTTTCTCACTTATTTATGTGTTGTCTGTGGCTGCTTCTCTGCTAGAATCACAGATGTGAGCACTTGAGACATATGCTAGATGTGTGCCTTAGTCTGCTCAGACTGCTTCAACCAAATGCCATAGACTGCTTACAAATGACAGAAACACAACTCCCTTGGTTGTATGCTGGGGAAGGTCATTGAAGCTGAGGCACCAGCAGATCAGTCCGGAATCAAAGGTCCCTGATTTCACAGATGGCACCTCTATTCTGCATCCTCTCATGGGAGCAAAGTGCTGGGAACTCTCTGAGGTTTCTCTAAAAGGGCAGTATTACGCAATACTATTTTGAGAGTTCCAACTTTAAATACTGTCATATGAGGGATTGTCAATATGAAATTTGGGGAGAGGAGACGTCTAAGTCAGATACAGTCTAGTTCTTTAAGACCTTTGCCAGACCTTGCTGTTATTTATTCTTTGACAACTGTCTGTTCAAGTCCCAGGCCCATTTTTAAATAGGTCATTTTCTCTTTGATTCTTTGGGCTTTTTGTAACCTTTTTATGATCTGCTCATTAACCAGCCCTCTGATGTGTATCTGGAAAAGATTCTCTCCCACTTCACGGGCTTCCTCTTTACTCAACTGTTTAAGAGCAGAAGCTCTTTAGTTTTATGAAGTACCACTTGTAAATTGCTGGCCTTAATTCCTGGGCAAGTGGAGCCCTACTCAGAAAGTCTTTCCCTACACACACACACACACACACACACACAGAGAGAGAGAGAGAGAGACAGAGACAGAGAGAGTGAGAGAAAGTGTCTGTTTTCTTCTACATTTTAGCATTTCAAGTTTCAAATTCATGTCTTTGGTTGAATTGAAGCTGACTTTTATGCAGGTGATGGACACCCTCACTCTTCTGCACGTGGACGTCCAGTACTCTCAGCAACCTTACTGATGTTGTTGCCTTTCCTCCAGTGTATATTCTTGGTCTCTGTTAACATCAGCCACCTGGGACAAGCAGCTACCTTTTGTCTTGACTGTAGGTTATTTTCTCAAATATCAGTCATGTGATATTTGACAAAGAAGCTAAAAAGACCATGTCCAGATCTTCTGCTTTGCACATTGGTCTATATGTAGTTTTGTGCCAGTACCAGGCTGTTTTTATTACTATTGCTCTATAATATAGCTTGAAATTTAGGTAAATTCCCCCTAGCACTATTAGCTTTGGTCAGGATTGCTTTGGCTATCTGAAGTGTTCTCTGGTTCTGAATAAAATTTTGAATGCTTTTTTTTTTTTCCTTGTGAAGACTGTTAAATGTATTTCATCGGGGTTGCACTAAGTCTATAGCCAATTCGGGGTAAGATGGCCATTTTCACAATATTCATTCTAACAAACAATGGATTATAAAAGGTCTTTTTATTTTCTAATGTCTTCAGAGATTTGAAGTTTTCATTGCAGAGGTCATTTGCCTCCTTGGTTAGATTTATTCCAAGATATTTCATTGTCTTTGAGGCTATTGCTAATGGGAGTATTCCCATCATCTCTTTCTCAGAGTATTTGTTGGGCATGTTGTAAAGGCTCTAAAAGTTTTAGAAGTTGACTTTGCATCCTGTCACTTTGCTTGAAATTGTTGATTGTTTCTACAAGATTTCTGGTGGAATATGTGGCAGCTCTTATGGATAATATGTTATCTGCAAATAGGGATAACATGACTTCACTCCCTATTTGCATCCTTTGTTGTATTGCCCCAGCTAACACTCCCAGCACTACCCTGAGCAGGAGTGGACACCCTTGTCTTCCTGATTTTAATGACATCGGTTTGAGTATTTCTCCATTTAGGATAATGATAGTGGTGGGTTTGTCATATACATCCTTTATTGAGATAGGATTTCTTTTTTATCATGAAAGTATGTTGGATTTTTCTCAGTATTTTTTTCTGTACCTATTTCAAGCCCATTTATATGAGTTAATGCATTTATTGATCTTTTGATATGTGTCTGAATTCTATGCACAATTTTTATTGAAGATTTTTTTTTTTTCCTGTGTTCACCAGAGAAGTTGATCTGCAGTTTTTGGTTTGTTTGCCTGTCTGGTGTGTGTGTGTGTGTGTGTGTGTGTGTGTGTGTGTGTGTGTGTGTGT